>NC_056713.1:22592062-22594562 GCF_018831695.1 Puntigrus tetrazona | reverse complement strand
ATAATAATAATAATAATAACTAAACTGACATTAAAATAAAAATAAACATTATATTTAGGTGTCCGTGTTAGTAATTATACATTTTAATTTTAACACTACATGTACTAAGCTATATGGTTAGGTGTAAGTAATTATGTAATGTAATTATGAATAATTAGTACATGTAACGTGTATTAAGGACACCTTAAAATTATATAAAACCATATTTAAATAAATAAATATATATATATATATATATATATATATATATATATATATATATATATATTTTTTTTTTTTTTTTTTTTTTTTTTTTTTTAAAATATTCTGACTGCGAAATTACAATAGTAATATTTCTCGTTTTATTTAAGATTTTATTTAGCAGTAATACAACTAAAGTACTAAAATTAAACTAAATCAGAGCATATGAAAATTGTAATTAAATACAGCAATTTAATAATGAACAGTATCAAGCTGTCTGCATTATAAAATTAATCCCTTTTATTATTAGAAATTACAGACCATTATATATTCCCTAGTAGACTCAAACTAATGAGTCTAGTTATTATAGAAAAATGTCGTTTAAAACAAGTTGAAGATGAACTGACATCTTCATAAACACATGATCCCGATCAAAGCTAGACGCGCTGAGCTTTATGGTTGCAGGATGTGACACAGGAAATGTTTCTTCAGCCCACACAAGTACTTGTAAATCACTCTAAACTCTGATCAGGACGAGATTAATGACCTTTGAGCTAGAAAGAGGAAAGAAACCGAACAAGGCTAACAAATTGCACAAGTCATCAAACTTCATGCCGAAATAGTTTCGGTGATTGATGTGCCAGTTATTGAGAGGGATGGAATAAAAAGTAATAACTGAGGGTGACGTCGTCGCTCCAGCCTTAAAGGGACAGTTCACCCAAAAACCAACATCCTGTCATTTAAAGGAAATTCTACATGTGGGTGAATAAAAGATTGGAGAAATGTCATTTTTGGGTGAGCTGTTGCTTTAACACACACACCAAAAAAAAAAAAAAAATGATGGAGATGGAAGGTCCTATCAGAAAAAATAAATAAAATATCCCTCGGCCCAAAGGAAATGAGCTTTGCAACAGTCTTTGGGTGTAGATGTAGAGGAAGTATGGGACTCGGAAATTAAGTCTGAGAACATCTCGTTCTTCAGATTCACAAATGACTAAACATTTTGCTGAAAATGCATGCACCCTCAGGTCATCCGAGATGTAAAGGAGTTTGTTTCTTCATCAAATGCATCACTTGCTTAGCAGTGAACAGGTGCCGTCGGAAGGAGTTCAAACAGCTGATAAAAATATCAATATTATTGATAGAAGACTCATATTTTAGCTGAGTTTAATGCATAAAAAAAGATTTGTTTCTTACAAACACACGGCTTTTGGCTTCATAAGACATTCACCGCTGGACTGGAATTAAATGTGCTGTTTGGATTCGATTCTGACGGCACCCATTCACTGCAGAGCAGCCATAAGTGATGCAATGCAACAAAAAAAATTAATAAACTTATCTACATCTAGGATGGCCTGAGGACCCGTGTTCATGTCCAGAAAATGTTCACTTTTGGGTGAACTTCTTCAGCACCTCGTTCCCACAAACATTAAAAAAAAAACTAAACAGAAAAAGCGTAGTTCAGCTCCGGAGATTCTGGCGGTGCTCAAGGTTTCCGTGTCAACTGCTTAATCAGTTTGTGGGAGAAATGAAAACTGTTGCCGAGCAAGGTCACCAAACCGAGCACGCTTGAAATTCCTGCGACATCCTCCCAAAGCAGTGGCGGACGAACTGGAATTTGCCGAAAGGTCAATCTGCAAATAATGAGGCGAACGACAGGAGTCAACAACAGCGTTTCAGAGCACAGACACTAAGAGAGCGATAAAACATCACACTATCTGGCAACATCTCTGCCCGTGTTCACCAGGTGACTTTAGTTTATTTTAAGTGCACTATTTGTTCTGTGTGTTGTAGCTCTGGTGGCGGACCGGAGCTTTACTAGCGCTGACTCACGAACGTGAATCAGACTCTATCTGAAGGCAGCTTTCACTGAGGAAAGCGAGTCGGCTCGGATTAAACGGGCCTCACGGGGACAGAGGAAATCCAGCCGGCCAACACGGTCATCCGACAAACACAGAAAACACAACCACCTGTAGCTGTTAGCTAGCGAATGTGCATCAGATATAAACAGCAACAGGTAGTTCAGTCCCAGAGCAGGCTTGAAATACACCTCAGTGGGTTAGAAAGAAAGGAAAAAAAAACAGGCCACGACTGAGAATAATAAAGAGACGTAAGCTGTGATACTGCGTTCTCTCTGACTCTAGCTCAAAGGTCAGCCGAGACCAAACCAGCCTGTCAGCAGACAGGAGATCAGATCTTTCCTGCCAGGAGGAATTGGATTTCTTGTTTGGTAAATGGAGAAGCCGCTGCAGAGACTGTGTCTCTGGTATGACAGACTTTAGCTGTTATTATGTTGTGTAATACAGCACCAGTAGAAAAA
>NC_056713.1:22572062-22584562 GCF_018831695.1 Puntigrus tetrazona | reverse complement strand
TTTAATTAATAATAATTATTAGTGGTACTATTAATTTATAGACAATATTACAGACACAAGATAAAAAAAAAGAAGTTACATTTCTTAATTATAAAAATTATAGCCGAAGTATTATCAAATTAGGTGACTATTAAATTCATATGGCACTCAGAATTCCATTTTATTCTTTTCCAAATTCTATTTTAACATTTTAATACAAGTGAAACTAATTAAATCAGCTGCCTAATCAACGGAATTCATAAAAGATTAAGATAGAAAAATTCATGAAAAGTCTAATAATAGTGACTATTGGGTGGAAATTCTGAATTTCTGGATTTTGTGTTTCATAATTTAACGCACATTTATTGCGTAAAAGTGACGTTGAATCAAACGGATGCGTAAATCTTGAACTGCAATCGAATTACATTTTTTGCAAAAAATAAAAATAAAATAAATAAATAAAACACGGAGGAGAAATTGTGATATTTCATGCAGACACTGTATTTAGTCCATATCACATTTCTATTTAATGTTAAATTCATGGCCCTACTGATTTATTGACCGTAAATCCCTATTGTTTTATTGCTTTATTCTGTGGTTAAGGAAACAAATCACACAAACTGCTACAACAAAAATCCCTTGATAATAATATAATGTAGTTATTTCAATCATTCCATTAAAAGCTTAAAAATAAATAAATAAATAAATCCTGACACGCCTGGTTTCCTATGACTGGAGAAACCCTGACAGTCCATTTTCTGCTCATTTCAAACACGCCTCCTCTTTCTGACTCCAAAGGAAAAATAATGTCAGATATGCTTGTTCACGCCGTGTTCCTCCACCAGAACATCATCCGCTCTGCACTGGAGCGAGCAACGTCACGCTCGCTGATCTGAAGCAGACCATAGCCAGAACAACCGACCGGCCAAACTGCTCCGGTCAGTCAAGAGTTAAATCTCCGCGACGACCCAAAGCAACTCCGGTTAGGCCGTTTTCACCCACAGAAACCCCTTGCAACAACCCACAATCGGCAAAAGCCACCGACTCCACACTGATAGCACTGCTAACAACATTTCCCATGAGACAACCGATCACGTGTTTCCTCGCGCGCACGAAACAGTCAGAGTTCACACCATTAAAGGCAACAAAGCAGAAACCGCAACGACCGCAGCTTCCTCTTGCAGACGAGAGCGCGGCGGAGACGCGATCGGACGCCGAACGCACGCGGGCTCACGGGTCGGCGCAGGTCAAAGCGCTTCTCGGTCGCACGGGAAAAGCGCTTCCATGTTATTTTGCAAGCGCTGGCTGGAAGAGCTCGACGGGAAAAGAATGCACATCTGCGGAGAAGGCGAGCCATGTATGTGGGTTTCACATCAGGGAAAATGTTCAGGTTTTCGAGTTCTTAACTGTGGGCTGGAGGGAGCACGACGGCATCCAGCCTCAAACCAATCCATATGCCACGTCGCAGGGGTCAAAGGTCACGGTTTATAGACTTCCTGAGCGAAACGGCTGACAAAGTACTTCTCTGTGCTACGGAATAACATCTGACGTATCAATGTGCATTTGTGACTTCAGCATATTCTCAAGCATATAAAAAAATAAAATGACTCCAAAAAAAAAATAATTTTATTCCTTAATTGTAAGCCGCTTTGGATAAAGCGCCTGCTAATGTAAATTTAAACCGTTTCAGATTTCAGAATGATTTTGATTTTCCCAAACAATTGTACCTGATTTCCTCAAGAACAAAAAAAAATTGCACCAAAAAAAAAAAAAATACAAATTTAATTACATATGTATACATGTTGCATTTTCACATTTTTAATAGTAAAACATATGTAATATGACTACTAAATAAAAATAAATGTTTTCTCTTACATAATATATGAATGTTTACTGTGTATATTTATTATCTACATACAATTACAAACACGAGCATGTATGTATTTAAGATAAAAATTTAGAAAAATAGAATAATTATATCAAATTATTATTAATATACTTAATACATTAAATATTTATTAAATACACTTACTAAATGCATTTATTTATAATAACAAATAATTATGCATCTACTGCATAAATGTATATAATTATATAATAAATGTGTGTGTGTTTGTACATAATAAATAAACAGAGTACACTTAATCTTTGGCAGCGCTGATTTAAACAGGCTAAAAATAATGAAGAAAAAAATAAATATTTTAAATAAAACGCGCTCCTGTTCATGTTAAAGCAGACCGTCGTGGCTTTATTTGAACTCTTTATTGTTTATTAGCCTATTACTGTGGTATTTTCCTCTTCAGTTTCACCTGCTCACGTAAAAACTAAAATTACGTTGCTAGTTCTACACGCATCGGCTCTCTCTTCCTGTCGTAAGCAGACAGTCCTGACCGGAATGATCCGCAAAGTGGACCAGAATCTACGGCAATAGTCAAAAGTCTGGTTTTTACGACACCAGCGAGACACGATCACAATAGATTATGACGCCCTCGGGGCAGAAGCCCACCCGTTAAACAGGCTTTATAGCTGGTGTATTCATCAGAGCGAGTCTTTTATGACGGGTAACCGCACAATAAACGTACCCCTCGCCCAACATCGTTTAGAAGAACGGGAGCGTCCGATGAAGGCTTTACAGTAAGAGCTCTTCAGGATCCAAACAAAAGGACAGAATCAAAGAATCAAAACATCTGTGACACACACACACACACACACACACACAAAAGCGAGGAGTTCAGCTGGGAATCTAGGTGAAGGCAGGCTCTAATCCTCTTAGAGGTCAGTCTTTTGTCTGAGCCGCCGCACTTAAGAGCTTTCGGTGCTCCGGAGGACATTATACACAGAGAAAGTCCTGGACGGTCTCATCACGGTGCGCGAGCAGCTAAAAAGACACGAGAAGCTCCAGCATGCAGCAAGCAAGAACTGCAGAACCGTTATAGAAACGCACAACCAGCTCACATTTCGGCTTCCCCCAAAAAAAACTTTAACCTCATGTAGTTATTTATAAGACTTTATGCAGTTTAACTGAAGCTAGTGCATACAATAACGCGTGTAAAAAGAAAAAAAAAAACATGCATACAAGAAAAATTAAAGTGCATCTTGCATTACAGTAACAGTAAATACAGTAAAGAACACAGTGGCTTCCTTTAAGCCAAAAAAGTTCAAATTAAATTTAAGCACCCACCACAATTGCATCAATAATTAACTTGTATACTTGTATAAAGATAAAAGCTATGTAAGAATGAATGACTATAAGAAGAGATGGATACAATAAATGGATAAAAGGTCAATGCATCTTTTTTCATTATCGTAAAGAGAACTGAAACAAAAATACAACCGTTCTTAAAATAGGCATTTCTAAATTCCTTTAAGCAGGCAAAAATAAAAAAGGATTTTTTTTACAGATCTGACAGCTTTCACAAGGCATGTAAGAAATGTTGCACACAAGAAAATACTTTTTTGCATTACATTAAAGAGAAACTGGAGAGAAGAGAAAACATGGCTAGAATGTAAATGCATCTCTGTTTATTTGGGGTTAAACGTGCTTTAGATAAAATGCGCCTTCATTTTCGTATTTTGATATTCGGGTGACCCATTTCCGCCCGTGTTGGAGTAATCTCCAAGCTAATTTTATGGCAAGCGATAAAAAGTGAGAAATCAGGAGATCACGCGTCTCCACACTGACCGAATGCCGCACGAGAGAGTGACTCAGCAGCAGTGACGGACAGAGCAGGAATGCCTGTGATGTCCGGCGGGATGACAGGCGTCGGGGGATTTGGGCTGGATCAGCTCCCGACGCTTCCTCTTTCCTCTTCTACAGACGCTGGCAGGAAGGATCAGTGCCTGAACAACAGCCCTTTACAGCTCCTCCGCATCGCAGCCCGCTAATTACAGGCGCATGAACATCACAACCACCACCAGGATGGAAAACGGGAAGTTTGTTCCCACACTTCCTGGCGAAATGAATCCTACCAGTTATTTGTGATTATTGGTAAACGGCTGATATTTTTTCCCAACTGGTGGAAACAAGTGTAAACATGCCACAAGAAAAGTCTTGCAACTTGAGTCTCGGTGCTTTGTAAGTAAACGCGGTCCCCGAAAACGAACACAGCGCCGTTTCCCTTGTTAGCCAACAACATATTGCTCTCTATAGAAACATAACACCCTCTAGAGAAATTTCCACTACCTTTCCATGCCTGGAAGTCATAGCGGTTGTTTTTGGTTTGTTTTCTTAAACAAGCCAATAATAAAATGAGCAATACAAATAAAAATATACATATAATTAAGATTAATAAATGACTAATAAATTACATAACATTAAAAAAAAGCTTTAGATTTTTTTCTAAGAATTTTTATTATTTTTATTTAATATATTTGAGCTGCAGTGCTTAGATTATTATTGAAAAATATAAAAATATTAAAAAAATGATAAATTGTTAATATATAGTAGTACTACACTTTAAAATGCATGAATTACTAAATATATTATTGTATATAGTAATACAATAATTCTGCTATAAATGCTTAATTTCAAAATAATTTCTAAATAATTTAAAATCACTTTAACAGTAATTAAAGCTAATTAACAAATATGTGATATAAATATAATAGTTTTACAACGAGGTCAATTTAAATAGTAATATTTCTATCAGTAATTATAGGAAAGAGCAAAGTTTTTCAAGACTCGTCATGAAAACCAGTAAAAATGGTTTCTGAGAGCTGAGCTGTTCTCTGAAAATTACAGTTAGTTTCACAAAATTAATCAGAAATGTACATGTTGTACCCAGAAACGGGCAGTTATTTTACTATCCTTGCTGTTTACGCTCAATACAAGGCGTCACATCAGTGATAAAATATGAAGAGAATCAACAGTTTGGCACGTCCGATAAATTCAGGCACTTTTCAGGCTCCAGTAAATGTGCCCCCCCGTGTTCGGAGGCACTTCTCTGGTAGAGTTTCTGCGACTGGGCGTGACTGAAGTAGGTCAGGTGACGTAACAACCCCTGTGACCCCATAATGCCTCTTAGCGTGACTGTCTTTATCTCAGTCCACTCCTACTCGCCGTTTTCCCCGGGACACACCTGAATCACGTCCAAACACCCACGAGAACAATCCAAAATTGGATTAGCGCACGGTAACCGCAGCTTCAGTTCGCGCTTGAGTTTTCCCAGCGTGCCGTGACTCACGGTCAGCTTTTCGTTCAGTCATCCGGCGGCTGCGTTCTGGGAAAAGATTCATTCAAGGTCCGACCATCACCGTAAGACACTCGGTGCCAAATATCAATACCTGCATCTGCCGTCCATTAGTTCTGACATCAAGTCCAGAAGTTCTCCCGCGAGATGCGCTCGCTTGCGAACCAACTCTAGCAGAAACACAGCGACAGCGCATGGAAAAACACCTTAGGAAAACAAAACAAGGCATTCATGCGCTTTTTTTGTTTTGTTTTCACCGTAATGAATAACGAGCGCAAGCCTAATTTAACAGGAACTCGCACATATATGCTCAATCGCACTTCTGCACCGCACATCTAGTTAGCTGAACAGAAAACACGGTGTGAAACGCTTATAGAGAAAGTTAGGTGCTGCTCTTGAGAGTGAACCACAAGAGAGAAACAGTCGCGCCGAACGCATACGACATTTCAGAGAAAAAGCGAGTGTTAAACTGCACGGTTTCAATTGAGACACAGTTGCATTTCTCACATTCAGGTCCGGCTTCAGAAATAACCGACTTCTAAAGTTTTGCTGTCAGCTTCACTGATGAGACATTTGCATGTGCAGTTATAACAAGCAGCGATTCTTTTTATACAGCTGCACGGAAAAACCACAGTGACCAAAAACCCGCTTAGAAAACTCATTCAGTTACAGATAATAGATATATATTAAACATCCGGTCCCATCATCCTGCAGTCACTGTGTTTTAGCGACACTCCTACGATGCATCGGCGCAACTTGGGATTTTTTCAAAGCTTTTGATAAAGCTTAAATACATTAAAGGGGTCATATGATGCGATTTCAAAACGTACTTTCTCTTAAGAGCAGTGGCCTCAAACTAAAGTCCTGGAGGGCCGCAGCTCTGCACAGTTCAGCTAAAACCAGCTCCAAATCACGCCTGGTTGGAAGCATTTGGTTATCCTGAAGGGCTTGATTAGCTGGAGCGGGTGTGTTTGATTAGCTGTGGCCCTCCAGGACTTGAGTTTGAGAGTAGTGCTTTAGAGCGTTACAAGCTCTTGGTGCGTAAAGGAGATCTGTAAAGTTTCAAAGACTAAAAAGAGATGTTATGACATGTACACACCCTCCTAAAATGGCTCGTTAAACACGCCCCCACGTTGTGACATAACAAAGTGGTGGGCTGTTTTTAGAACACCGTCCAAATGCTTACCCAAAGAAAGAAGGCCTAGCTATTATTCTCGCTGTGTCTTTTTTGTGTACAAGTGGGTCACTAGAAATCAGTGGTTAAATTGCATTTACACTGTTCCACAGTTCAACACAAATTGTGCGACGCGTAAAAAGACAGCAAGTCATCTGTAATCAGTAAGTCACCATAATCAGTAATTATGTCTCCACTGAATTATATCTCTGCCAAACGCTTGAGGTATACGGCCAATCACAACGCACTGGATAGCTGGCCAATCAGAGCACACATTGCACAAATCGACCCGTTTCAGGAAGACAGGACTTAATAATGTACAGTATTACACCAAATACACAATTGCAATACACCAAATAATTTTTTTTTTTAAAGCAACAACATATGACCCCTTAAACATTAAACCATACTGAACAGTCACTAAATGCTTTTACGGTTTATTTTACAGTTTAATTGTGCTTTTGTAAACTATTCAAACTTTAAAACGGACAGGGTTTTTATATAAAGACCGACATTTAGTTTTTTACTTCCGCGTTCTGATGATCTTAAAGCTTTTTAAGTCGCATTTTCAGCAAAAATCCAAAAGCTAATGGAACAACTCTACTGGATTTTTGTTGAAGAAACCAAAGTGACGTAAACCTCAGGACCGGCCTACAAACATACCAATAGTTCAATTCAAATTAGAATAATGCACTGATGCATTGGCTGTGATTACCATCGTCATTTCTCAATTCGAACTCAATCCTTGACGCATTTTTCGGTAAGTTAGTGGCAGTGCTTACTGGGATTCCCTTCAGAAGCGGTGGACGGATGCCCATCGAGACACATGCTGCGATCACTGAGCCCAGATAGAAACTGCGCTCTCACTAAACACAATCAATGAGTCCAATCAAACGCATCTAAACACACTGACTCACTCGCTCGATGGCCGGACTCGACAGCAGCAGCGACGCGACCCTGAAGCAAGGCTGCCGCGATACCGCGAGACGCCGTCTGGCACACCAAACGCAGCCAACCACCACAAATAAATCACTCATTAAAGGTGCGCTCTCTTCTCTGGACCCTGCAGACCCCAGTCACAATCAGCTGCCGGACGCACGGACAGATTTATCATCCATGAAGCTTCACATGAAACGCATGAAAGAAATTACTTGACAACTTGAATTATACATTAACTCAAACTCCTTCCATGGAGCTTCAAAACGAATCTCAAGGAATGGGTCGCATGACATTAAACAGTAAAATCTGGATCCCATAATGCACTGAAATGTGCAGAAATATTAAAAAAATACACTGCATGAAAGAATATTTATAATCAACAACAAAGCAACAAAAAGTTCACCATTGTGAACCCTATTCTCCTTAATTCTTAAATTAACAACAAGATAATGCCAAACACTATATTTTCACTCTCAAACTGCTATTAAATGATCAAATAATTATTAAAAAAGACAATTACCACACTTTAAACTTTGATGTGAATGAAAGAGTCCAAGTCTCCTTATTTACAACAGTTTCTTTTTAAAGTGCACACTTTTTTTTTTGTACGGGTTGCAACCTTTGTAGAGTGCTCCAAAATGCGTTATTCGTCAGGTTACCTTTTCGTGGAGCACTTTTGAGGTTACCTTTCAGTTAAAACGTTGCCTGAGAGGACGACCGCCTATTTAGCCGGTAGACAGCACAGCAACTGACTAGGGTTTGGAGTGAAGCCAGCGTGTTGAACTTTTGAGAATGAATCCCACTGTTTTATCGAGGAGCGACCTCTTGATCGGTAGCTGGAGTCTGGTTTGGTCTGCGGTCTGCTCGATGTACATTCTAGAAGCATGCGAGTCAGTTACGCTCGCTGCTGTGATCGCTCCTGTAACACTTTAAACAGACATGATGAAATACAAAGATAGAGAGACAGACCTTTATACGGAGCCCAGCTCGCTACCAAACACCCTCAGGCAGCTTTGCATTTAGCCTTTCTTATTTATTTTGTGCTATAAAGCCAAAATCCACCTGAGTCTGTGTGTTACGGTGGATTTATTACATGTAAGGGGTCTAAATGCTAGACCCTTAAGACTTTAACTGTGGTTTAAAAAAAAAAAAAAAATCACTAAAATAAAGCTTTGGGTGGTTTGTTATTTTGATGCCAACTTGAATGTTACAGAAGACCATTTACATCCGCAGTCACATTTATTTAAATACTAATACTATAATAATAATAATTCCACAAACAATAAGCATGAATATTATGGTCTCCTACTGTTGCTAAGCAACATGACAATTTGGTGGCAGATTAGAAAGCAGTTTATTAATATTCTGTCATTTTAGTATCTACTAGATATTGTAATAGTTTTTATTATTAGTTTAAATATTATGTATTTAAATAAATAATATATATATATATATATATATATATATATATATATATATATTTATTTAAATTTTAATTATTTTAATTTATTTATTTTTCCTTTATATTTTAGATTTTTAAAGCCTTTAATAATTTATGCATGCTTGTTTGTATGTCTACAGTCTTCAAAAAAAAGAAAAGAAAAAGTTTTGGTATTTTACTTTTGCTAACATTTATAAGTAATAAGTAATTTACTTCAGGTTTCCTTTATAGTTAACCAAACCACCCTCTCAGAATCTAGAGTCAAAACATCTGTTTATAATATACGACAGCTATGCTCATCATAAACATCTGGAAGTGTTTGATAGCAATACAGGAAAAGAAAAGGCTACTGGAAATTATTTGTAACTATACAGAAGTCATGATAAATTGCAAAAAATAAAAGAAAACTGTGATAAAAACTGCAATGGTAATACTAAAATGTCTAAAAAAAATAATAATAATCAAGTTTTAGGCCAGTTGCAGATGTTATAAAAATATGAAGCTATCTAATAAACATCACATGTGGCCGTCCTGTAGGGCACAAGGTTGTGTTTATGGTTTCCAGACATCTTTTTAATCAAACAGTGCTGGATTTATACCTGCTTATCTACACAACAAGAACAAAGCCGGTTAAATCGCTGCGTCTTATTTCAATTCATATCTGCTCAGCTCCCGAACAGGCCGTTCAATAGAGAATGAAACACTTCAATGACCTTTCAGTCATTTTGGGTGGAGCGGGGAGGCAAGTCTTAGCCGGTCACAGGGCGTTTGGCGTTCGTCGAGGAGCAACTTCACGTCTGTCTTGGATAAGGGGATGACTTCGGAATAATTCCACACGCCTTGTTTCGGTCGAGCGGAAACGGGCACCGGAAACCGTAACGCAAACTCGGCGTGGGGTTTTAACAAGGATGCGTCGGTCTGGTAATCACCAGTGAACTTTGGTCTGTGTGTAATACTCATCCTCACAAACACGCAATAGAAATTCCAGAGCTGAAACACCATTTTACGACCAATGCCGAGTCGAGATTGAAGGGACGTTCGCTAATCTTTAGACCTAGAAACATGCAGGCTTGTGAGGGTCTGTGCTCATTGCTTGCATAAGAAAAGTGAGCAATTCTTGTGCAACTAGTGGCAACAAACAACTGCAACTTTATGTACATTACAACTACGTTTTCATAGTTACATTTATTGTATAACGCTGTGCTGTAATATCATTATGGCATTTAACTACGGAAAACAAACTAGTCTAGTAAACGGCGGCACTTTTTTAACTTAATAGTTCATTAATTTCTGTTAATCACCAATTACGATGACGTCAGGCGCGGTGAAACCTGTTTGATAACAATTATAATTATTTTTAGTGCCACCAGCAGTACAGAAACGACTTGGTTGACACTGGACCAGAATTACGGACGGCTTACGCCATCATAAACGCTCTCACGGCATCGAAGAAATATTATGGAGACTCTGTGAATAACTGTTGTATTTCTGCCGCCGGCCTTGTTGCATAAGCATTGAGTTCCACTTTTGGACAACATTTATGAGAAGAGAGCATTTAAACCAATCACGCTACAAGCTAGTAGTCGATTAGCTGGTATTTGTCCCCTTAATTAACACACAAAAAAAATGCATTAACCTATTTTGCACTTGCACAGCTACAATTGTCCTGGACTTTACGCCACTTCTAATCGAAACCGTAAGATTTCAAAACTTCAGACACTAGAAAAAGAAGCCAAATTGTGATGCAAATCGAGTCTTCCAATGCACATTCGGTCAATAACAGTAGGTTAACTATGCATACCGCGCATAATATGCATACTACATACTTGCAGGACTTGTGGACGCAAAATGGTAGAATGAAATACCAAACATAACTAATTAGATCAACCCCAACCACAAACCCCGCATTCCAAAAACGTGTCAGCCAATCAGACCGCTCCAAAGACATTTCATGCACGATATCTAGTATTAAAACACCAACGACGGTTCAAACTCATTTTATCCGCTGTTTAATCCAGCGTACGTATTGAAAGGCCACTCTGCTTTCCAGATATTTTGGCTTCACACCGAAGAAGTATAAAAAGGCAGAGATCTAAAGCGTTCAGCCAACCTCCTCCTCCACTTGACTTTCTCAAATAAATGCCCCATTTATGGGTCCGTCCGTCACACCTCTGGGGTCTGAAGGCCGGTGACTGGGTCTACACATGTGTGATTTATTTGTGTGCCTGCATGCCTGTTTGCTAAAGGGGCTCTGGTGGGTTAATAATTAATTATTTTTTCCAATCAAACTTTGACCTTCCTTTCTCAAACTCTCTCTAATAGCTGCCTGTCACACCAAAAACACAAATCAGTCAAGCCTGTCTTGGCTCCAAAAGACACACACCCAAAAACGTCATTCAACCCATGAGCATTCCTCAATATTCCCTGCCATAATTCATGTGCATAGTACACTCGCTATCAATCGGGTTTTCCACAGAAACGCCACAAAGTGAATTCAAAAGCAGAACGCTGCTCGCGCGTCCATTTTTTTTTTTTATTATTCTTTTTAGCTTATCTGCCCTCTCCAGAACAGCAGATAAACTCCAGAAACAGCATTTCTGCGGCTATTTCGGGCTCCCGTGCCGTGATATCTAGCTACTGCCATTTTAAATCCGGATGTCTGGCCGTAACCGGGAGTCCGAACGTCGCTTTGAGAAAGAACAGAGGGGGGGTGGAAAGGAAAAAGGCAGCGGCGACGAATGAAACTCGCTCTGGTAAAACAGGTTCAGCCGTTACAATGTATCGCACGCGCGCACACACACATACATACACACGCGCGCGCGCTCGCTCGCTCGCGACTGGAACATTGTAACGCCGTAACGTTCGAAACCCGCGAAACATTGTAACGTTCGAAGCGCGCTGCCGTTCCGAGCGCGCACAAAAAGCGGGCCGGCGAAAATAAGGCTGCCGAAAACGCGCAAATATATCTTCGCGCAGGCCCCTGCGGCGGCCCCCGGGCTTTCAGAAGCGCTTACCTTCCGCTGCTGCTTCTCCCAGGCCGGGTCCAGCAGCAGGTCCCGGTCCCAGTCGTTCTCCTGCTCCATGTAGCTCGGCTGTCCTCCCGTCGAATACTGGGTTTGATTATTGGCGGCGTGATAATCTACCATGTCAGATAACCGAGAGCACCGTCAAAACTCTTCCTAAGCGCAAACCAAAAGAAAACCGGCTGCAGTAGTCGCCCTCAAAGCCTTTTGTCGCTCGGTGTGAAGTATCCGCTGCGTGGACTGACAGTATCCCCGCCGAGAGTGCGTTCCTCCACCCGTCTGACAAAAATGGAGTAGGAGACGCGCCGCTCCCACCGAGGAGGAGGTAGTAGGCCCGGAAAACTCATGAATATTTAAAAGAGCGGTTTACTTATTCAGAAGATACCCGATCTTAGCTCTGCCCACGAGCGGCGGTGGGCTTCTCCCATTGGCTAATCTCGGCGGAGGGTAGTATTTTTAGACGGAAAAGGTGAATTTGTGGATGTTATACGAAAATATTCGGAAGTGTGAAATCTGGGGGTTAATATCTAATGCAAGTTCTTTTCAGAAGGGACTGAGCAAACTTAACGGCACTGTATTTGTGTAAATAATTTGCGTTTGGTCTGTTTGTATCGTTTGTATTTTAATAATTGTATTATTTGGCAATAATTGTATTTGAATAGTTTGTGCTGTCAAATGATTAATTGCGATTAGTCGCATCCAAAATAAGATTTAGGTTGCGTAATACGTGTGTGTACTGTGTATATTTATTAGTA
>NC_056713.1:22559562-22564562 GCF_018831695.1 Puntigrus tetrazona | reverse complement strand
GTTTACAGACGGCAGACCTGCGAGACGTGGAGACAGCGGCTACACACACACACACACACACACACACACACACACACACACACACACATACAGAAACAAGTCAAACGCAACAAATAAAGTGATGATAAATGATCAAAGCAGTTTATACATATTACCAGAGTTAATGAGGAGTCTTCTCCTGGTGTATCAACATATCTGCAAACACACAAACATATATATGTATACACACACATACATATATATATATATATATATATATATATATATATATATATATATATATATATATATACACATCAACATATCTGCAAACACACATATATGTGTGTATATATATATATATATATATATATATATATATATATATATATATATATATATATGTACACACACACAATTCATGCAAACATTGCATTTTATATATGTTTTGTTTCTGAGAACATTTGCTTTTTAAATGTTGCCTCAACATTCTAAAACATGTAGTTCAATTTAAACAATTTCAAAAAACATTCTATAATCCGGTGCAAATGTTATTGCTCCAACGAGAACATTTTTAAATGACCAATAAACTTTAAACTAATGTTTACTAAGAGAAAAACAATGTTATTAATGAATACTGAATAAGTAATTATTCTAATATTAAAATACCATATATACGTTTTTAAATAATACTAAAATAACTACATAAAATAGCTTCATATCCACTGATATTAGACTGTAGCCTTTGAATTTCTGCACATGTAAGCGTAGTTTAAGCTAATATTAGTTACGTATATTTGATTGGACTGGGTGACTCTTCACTTACACGGTACTGTTTCCTTTCTCAGTCAGGACTCTCAGGAGGAATTCTCTCTCCTCATTGGTCTCTGAAGTCTGGGGAACGATGATGTAATGACCGGGCGCCAGGCGACCGCGCAGCACCAGCTCCCGCAGCTGGACGTACTGATCACGATTATTAGGGTCTACAGTGGTGCTGAGCACCGGCCTCAGCTGAGACATGTCCCAAGACGAGAGGAAATCACCCTGGGATCGGGCCTGATCTCACACACACACACACACACACAGACACACAGACACATACAAACACAAACTCACACGCACACACATACACAAAAGAATCATAAAAGAATTCATTTAATAAAATTAAAATGAAAGGCAAATTACTATTATAGATTTTATTCATATTTCAGGTACGTTTTGTTTTAATACTTTACATCGAAGTGTTCATTGTAGCAGTTTAGGAACTATTTATACTATATATAGCCAACCAATCAGACCGCAGCTTTCACGTCCAACAACACACGCTTGAACCACATGCGTGAAACCTTGTATATGTGCAGCGCGGCCTTCAGCAGCGTCATTCCTTTCAGACGAATGTGTTTCTGCATGAGCGCCAGCAGGAATGAGCACGTTAGTTCAGGGTCACTGGGGTCGTCGTCCTCCTCCAGCAGGGTCAGGCTGTACTGAGGAGGCCCTACACACACACACACATAGGAGCATATGTGACAGACTATGTCTGTGTGTGTGCGTGCGAACGGTGATGTTCCTGTACCTTGCCAAGAAACCCATCGTCCGTGATGTGATGTACATTTCCAGGGCTTTTTGACTCCGCTCTCGCTCAGCGTTTCTTCGCTCAGGTGACAGACCTCTATCGTGTCGAAGTTCTGGCAGAAATCGGCCAGAGACATCCTGATAGGCAGAGAGAGAAGACTGTGAAGCCACATCTGCCATCTAAGCCAATCAGAGAAGAGCCTGAACCAGAGGCATCGTGCGCATTCAGGTTTTTGATTCCAAGAGGC
Organism: Puntigrus tetrazona; assembly: GCF_018831695.1. NCBI lineage: Eukaryota > Metazoa > Chordata > Actinopteri > Cypriniformes > Cyprinidae > Puntigrus > Puntigrus tetrazona. The sequence goes on along the minus strand of NC_056713.1, from coordinate 22,562,763 downwards.
AAAAATTAGCCCAATAACATGTTATTATATTTAATGCAATCATATCATCAGCTGCTAAATTCACATATGCTGAGCCAGATGCAGATGCTTTCTTCTTTCTGGAAGCAGACAACAAACTACAGATGTGTGTATGAATATGTAGGTAAGATATTCGTTTAACAGCGGAAACAGTTTGGGTGATTTTAATGGGAGTGCTTTAACGATGTAAATTTTCTTTGCTCTCGTAAGTCTCAAGAGGTAAGTAGCCTAACTTACAATGTTTTATTCACATAACCTTTCGATGCTAAATTTCCATTAAATATAAAGTCGCTCCGCTATTTTTGAGAATAGGCTAATTTTCCAACTCTCTTTTTGCCGTTTTTGCATCCAATCAGCTGATCTCTGGGTCTAGCGGTAGCACTTTTAGCATAGCTTAGCATAAACAATCGATTCTGATTAGACCAGCAACATCTTGCTCAAAAATGACTCTTACCTATTTAAAACGCGACTCTTCTTTAGTTACATTGTGTACTAAGGCCGAAAGGAAATGAAAAGTAGTAGAAGTAGAAAAATAGTCCCCAGCATTTCAGGCGCTGCGTAATATCACTGTCGCCGCTGCACCCATGCTACGATAACAAAATTATTTTATTATTACGCCAGAATGACAATATAGTTCCTAGCCATATCATTATTTTCCGTCTTAAAGTTACTAAAAAGGAAAATATCATCCGTCTTTTTTTTTTTTTTTTTTTACCGGATGCTAATGGTCTAATTAGATTCAATGATCTATGCTAAGCTATGCTAAGTGCTCCAACAGACCCGGAGATCGGCTGAATGGATTCACAAAAACGCCCAAAACCGTCTGGAGAGTTGGAAAATGAGCCTATTTTCAAAAATAGCGTTTATTTAAAACTATTTAACGGCATGACACCTATATCTGTCACCTAAGTAAACAGACAGGCTTTTGTATAGCTAGGGACTGCGTTATTAGGCTACTTTGACCATCACCCACTAAAGATCAGCTGATATAATCTATAAGGGTGGTATTTCATGATATAGTTGAGCGGCTCACCAGAATTCCCCGTCATTACGCTGGCTTCTCTGAACACGCCGCTGCTCTTCAGCGCTCACCAAGTCCCACTCCTTCCTAAACACAGAGAAAGACTTCTATTGTTTTATAGAAAGCAAACCTTTTGCACTTGATCTAAACGTAATATTTACACCATTTATGCATTCGTGAGAGGTCTAAGGACAGATTCGTCCCCAAACTACGGTTAAAGGTGCGCATATGTGACTCAGGATCACACAAAAAAAAATAAGCTTTCCATTGATACGGTTTGGTAAAATAGGATAAAAATTTGAAAATCTGGAATCTGAAAAAATGATCAAATCCTTGATGTCCAAACGTAGTTCTTAGCCGTGCATGATTAATCAAAAGTTAGGTTTTGATATGTTTACAGTAAGAAAGCATCAAAATATCTTCATGGAACATATCTTTAATTCATATCCTGATGACTTTGGCATAAAAAATCTTCAATTTTGACCCATACAATGCATCGTTGGATATTGCTGCAAATACACCAGTCTTATTCAAAGTTTTGCGCTTATGCTTTTGTGCTTTAAAGTGCCCCTGTTATGGATTATGAAAGGTACATATTTTGGTTTTGGGAGTCCCCAATAACATGCATGCAAGGTCAAAAACACTTTAATTTTCTTATAATATGCATATATTTTGACCTTATTTGCTCAACAACTTCCAAACAATTCGATGAATGATTCATTTTTCACAACCACATGTAAAGCAGAGTTTGTGAGCTCCGAAAGCGCCACCTAGTGGCAAAGAAATTAATATGCATTTTCATTCAGACCAACAAGTGGGCGAGCCATATGCTAATGTTTCGTGGTCAACATGAAATGGCTTGGGATTCGTTTTTAAAACAATGTTATACGCGGTGTACGTTCATATATATATATATATATATATATATATATATATATATATATATATATGTAAGATGTTTTTACCCTTTCTCGTCACTCCAAGGCCCCTCCCACTCAGTATTACCCCACGGGTTCCTGACCCGCATCAGCTGAACCGGACCCATCGTAGTCTTGATCTGAAACACACAGAAAGCAAACTCTGAAGAGCAGCGATGTTCGCAGAACTTTCTGTGTATTCTGACCTCATGGCCTTTAGAGGTCGCTGCTCACACCTATTTAGCTATTTAGTGACCTGAGAGAGAAATATTACCGCTGTTTCAGCAGAAACATGACATTTATGATAATTACAGCTGTACGTGGGACACCTCATGCTTTCTTGAAAAAGATCCAAATTCAACAGTTTTCCAAATAACGCTAAATTCAAGCAACTTTTGAGAGCGCAGTGAACGTTGAACGTATCAAAAGACAATTAATATGCACTAATAGCTTCGCTTTAACTGTGCTGACTTGTATAATATTGCATGGAACCTTTAGATTATTTATAACTTTAAAAAATGCTTCATAACATTTACAAGCAACATTCCCAAAATGTTTGCAAAATGTTCCTCTAACTTTCACATACAGTAAGCTATGAGAAGAAAAAAAACGATGTACATTTTGAATTGTTATCTTGCATGCAATTTCATTTAGAAGTAAGTGTATGGGGGCACAGCAATGCTGTATATGGAATAACAGCAGCGTCATTCAGTTGTTATTTAAGCTGGTAGCCCCCTCTGGTGGTGGAGCACTGAGGTTTAAAGACGCTAAAGAAACAAGTGAAGAGCAGGTTTGACACACAGATATTTCCCCCTCACCGTCTCCAAACCGGTCACAGAGTAGACATGCCTGAACATAATCCCATACTCATTCTTCTTCCCAAGGGAATCCTGCACAAAGACAGAAAAACAACCAATCTGTCTACCTACAAGAACACAAAGAGAGAGAGAAGGAAGAACACATGCACACACACACGCAAGAATCTCACGTCAGACTATTTCACTCCATAATGTTATATTCTGGTGGCCGCTGAATGAAAGGCTACGGGTTCAAGCCTTCGGGTTTTGAACAGTGAGCCGTAACCAATGCGTCCCCCAGCAGGAAGCTCAACTTAACAAAGCTGTCGTTTAATATGCCGCTGTCAGTTTTTTTTCTTTAGGGAAATGAATACTTTTACCCGTGTCCAAAACAACAGTAAGCACATTTATACCGTTACAAAGTATTTAAAATAAATGCCGTTCTTCT
>NC_056713.1:22552062-22554562 GCF_018831695.1 Puntigrus tetrazona | reverse complement strand
AATTAAGTTGTTGATGATTAAAACTCGACCCTTGTAAGACAGATCCGGAGCCAGCCACCTCCACTTAGCAAGACGACCTCTCACTTTATCAACAAGGCCATCCCAGTTTTCTGTGTGGTAAAATCATCTCCCAGGAAAACTCCCAGGTATTTAAAACCTCCTCTTAATCGCGAATTCCATCTGGAAGTCTTAATTTCTCAGTCCCATTACCACACATCAACGCTTCACTTTTATTCCAGTTGACTTTTGCAGAAGATAAAACATTAAAATCAGTAAGAATTTGCAACAAATTCTCAATGTCTTTGATTACTGATAAAAACAACAACATCATCAGCATAAGCAGACAATTGAACATTACAGTTGACTATTGGGATATGTAACCCATCTAATTTCAACCTTATCTGTTGCAGTAATGGTTCTATAGCCAGAGAGTAAAGCATCCCTGAAAGGGAGCATCCTTGTCTTACCCCTCGGCTGACTTTAAAAGGTTTGCATAAGCCACCATTCACTTTCAGAACACTCTCCACTTCACTGTACAGAACTGAAACCAGCTTTACAAATTTTTGGCAAAAACCAAAAGCTGCCAGACATGACCAAAGATATTTATGCTCGACTCTATCAAAAGCTTTTTCTTGATCAAGGGAAACCAGTGCACAATCTAGACTTAACAGTCTAGAGACATCTAAAATATCTCGTACCAGAGAGACATTATCAAAGATTGACCTGTCGGGTATGCAGTAGCTTTGATCCGGGTGGATAACTTGACTAATTACTTTTGCCAACCTTATTGCTAAAACCTTGGAGAGCAATTTATAGTCGGAGCATAGAAGGGACACTGGACGCCAATTCTTAATTTCTGTTAAGTCTCCCTTTTTGGGGAGGAGAGTTAAAACAGCTCTACGGCAACTCAATGGCAAACGCCCTTCATCTAAGCTTTCGTTGAGCACCGAGAGCAGATCTCCCCCCAACTCAGTCCAGAAAGACTTGTAAAACTCTACAGGTATTCCATCAATACCAGGAGCTTTACCTGACTCCATTCCATTAAGTGCCTCATATAACTCACCCAGGCTCAAAGCTCTGCTGAGATTAGCATTGGCTTCTTCCGAAACCTGAGGCAAGTCTTGTAGGAAAGTGTCACTAGTGTCCAAATCTGCCCCACTCTCACTGCTATACAAGTTTCTATAAAACTGGACGGCCCTTCCTCTAATGTCTATGGGGTTTGATAAAAGGCCTCCAGACTCATCTCGCAATGCATGGATACACTTTTTCTGTCCATTCTTTTTCTCCAGACTAAAAAAAAATTTTGTTGGGGCATCCATTTGATCTATATTCAAGAAACGAGACCGGATCAAAGCTCCCTGTACTTTAACCCCTAAAAGATCACTTAATTGTTTCCTTTTAAGTGAAAGGTTGTTTAAAACATTTTCTCCTCCAGATAAACCGGCCAATTCCTGTAGTTTTATTATTGATGTCTCTAGAGTTTGCATGGTTCTTAGAGTCTGTACAGTAGTGTTTTTAGTGTACTGCTGACAAAGTTGCTTAATTTGCACTTTTCCAAATCCCACCACTGTCGTGAACGAACAGAAAGAATCTTTGGATGCCCTAAAATAGTCCCAGAAACACTTAAAGGTATCTTTAAAGCCTTTATCATTTAAAAGGGAGGTGTTAAAATGCCAGTAAGCACTCTTTGGTTTAATAGAATTTAAAACAAAAGAACAGCAAACCATACTGTGATCAGAAAAACAAACAGGGAAAATAAAACACTTATTAAAAATCCCAAACTGATGTTTAAAAGCATAAAACCTGTCCAACCTAGCCAAAGATAAAAAGCTGTCCCGACTATGAGCCCACGTGTACTGTCTATGAGTACCATTGAGCTGTCTCCATACATCACACAGCTCATGTGTTTTAATGACTTCAATAAGTCTCTTTCGAGAGAGGCTCATGCGGTTCCAGGTGATTCCTGTCACAACTTTGTTCAGTACAATTAAAATCCCCACCCAAAAATAAAAACTCCTCATTATTGCATTGTTGCAGTGTTGAATTAAGTGTGTCTAAAAACAACATTCTTTGAATTCCTGAGGTTGGAGCATAAACACAAATAAAAACTAAAACAGAGGTTTCAAATAGAGCTCGAACCTTTAAAAAGTCTTCCTTTTATCACTTCATCAACATCATAAGAAATAGGAGCAAAGTTCTTTGAAAATAAAACTGCGACACCTCCACTGAGGAGGTGTTGTGACTTAAAACAGTAAAACCATCCCATTCTTTAGCCCAGTCAACAGCATTATTTTCATCACTGTGTGTTTCTTGTAGTAAAACAACATCAATTCTTTTCTGGGTGAGAACTTCATATAATGCAGCTCTTTTTCTGATGTCTCGTGCACCATTAACATTCAATGATGCTACAGAGACTTCACCCATCAGAAATAAAAGATTAAAAAAGAAAAACCAACCCATGAAACCGATAATGGTTCAGCTCTTCTCTTCACTTTCTTTA
>NC_056713.1:22544562-22547062 GCF_018831695.1 Puntigrus tetrazona | reverse complement strand
TAAAAAACTGGCGCTATATGCAAAAAAAAAAAAAAAAAAAAATGGACGTGTATATAATACGCAGTTTTTGCGTGTATATGATACGCATCTACCCATCGAGGAGCACGTGCTAGTTTTAGGTTTTATTTTAATTATAAGCTGTTTCATGGGATCTGGTTAAACAGTTGGCATGATGAATGATGAAAGAGAATACACACACTAAAGATATATATATATATATGTATGTATGGACCAAGGAGTATAGCTTTTAATAAAAATACAATTCGCGCCAAGGTTACCTGAGCGCATTATCTGAACGTTATGTGAACGCTACGGGAATATTATTTAGCAAATATGATGTTACTGGAAGAATGTTGGGTTATACCTTTCTGAGAATGTTATTTACAGTCAGTACATTTCCTCGTGTCAGCCACCATTAAAACGTCCTCTCTGACCCCACACGAAGCCCATCCTTCAGCAAACACACTCCACTGCACAAAAGACAAATGTGTATTGTAGTCTATTGAGAAAAAAGAAAAGAGCTGAAAGATGAATCCTACAAAGCCATACTTCAGGCCAAATTTAAACACACTATTGTTCAAGAACATTAAGAAGTTTTAATGCTTTTTTTTAAGTAGTCTCTTCTGCTCACCATTAATAAATGGAAGTATTAATTTCTTAAAAAAAACACATTTATTGTGTAGTTTTATGTACTGTTGCCTTGGTTTTGTTAGTCTTATATATGATCTATTGACATCTACGAGATCAGACGTTTTTGGATTTACCTATGGATTAAAAAGTGTTACCTTTGGGTAGCATTTTATTAGTGCCCTTGTTACCTGTCGCACGCGACTTCCTATTGCAGTAGCACTTAATTATGCATATTTACATGCAAGTAAACCTAAGACAAACCCCAATCCTAACCCTAATCAGACACATAGCTGATACGGTATTATATTAATTGCGTCGTGGTTGTGCAACACTTTAGAAACGCCTCTGGAAAGATCACCTCCAGACTCATATCATCCTCATGTCAGAACAGAAGCTCGTTCTCACACACACTACTCTTGCACGCAAACCTATATTCAAGTGAACATATGCAAATACACATTGTAAGGTTTTATATACAGGTTTAGATGCAGCTTAGCACTGCAGGGCAAAGATAAATTTGGTTTTGTTGTATTTAATCGTTAAAAAGTAAATGATTCAATGCTGGTCTGGGTTTGGTCTCGATGTGTCTTGGTCTCACTCTCACATTTTTTCAAGAAATTAAACGCGTGCATGCGGATGCAAATTCCACAAAGCTGGAATGTGTTCAAGGGATAGCACACAGTTTGCATTATCTTGTACGCACATGTCTGACAAGTCATATCTTACGTTCAATAGACTGAACTAGATTCAAGTTTCAGCTTGTGCAACGCTGATTTAACGTAAAACATTAGGTAACCCATTAGGTCACCTAAGTGGTTATTTCCAGGAAAACTGTACAAAGCAGGACTCGAAATCTTAAAAATATTTATTTATACTTTTCACGCAAATATGGAGTGAAATGAGGGGCTTAATATTTATTTTATAGGATATTTGCATTTTTGCAACACTCTTATCAAAGATTGGGACTTGCAAATAAACAGTTTAAGATTTTGAATTAACATTAAGCATCAGGATTAAAACGGCAATATTTATGAAATCTAACATATCGAAATATATAAAAACTGTCCCTCGAATGCCTTAACACATCTCAATAATGTGTACAATGTGCTTTATATTTTGGAAAGGCCAATAAATATTGACTTGAAGAAGCACAATATTACAGTAATTACGGTAGTCAGCTTCAGCCCGTTAGTATTCAGTAATTTTGCTCGAGATAAATACAGCAAGTTTTTTTCATGCCCGTATGTCTTTAACATGTAAATAGCAGTTTTAACATTATAGAAACATTCTGTGAAGACAACCGGGTCGCTTTTATTTTGAAGCGTATGAATGGGTTACTATGGCGAAGGTTTTCGCTAATTATTCACATTACGAGCCATAGACGTGCAAGCCCCCGCCATTGGAAGCCGAGAACGTAACGCCCCGCCTTTAAAATTAATATTCATGAGCAAGCACTTCTCTATTGGAAGGTTAGCGAGGATCTTTAGAGCCGCCTACTTAATATTCATACCGTAATATTCATAGGGAAGAGGAGCGGCATCACATGACCGTTAACACACGATCACATGACAGAGAATCAGCTCCACTTCAAAATGGCTTTAAAGTGTGACAGGTTTCGGAAATATTCCGCGGGTCTAGCCGTGGTTTTGGCGTGTGTTTTAAGCGCCCCGTGCGCGGCTCGCTACAGGGGTTCACAGAGACGTGGAGCTCGGCTGGAGTCTGGAGCCGAGGAGCAGTGGTTCATCCAGAGACTCGACCACTTCACAGGAGCAGACGCTCGAGTCTGGAAACAGGTCCTTCACTGCCTAACCATCATCTAGAGAAACTTCTCACCATTCGGTCAATTCTTGATGCGTAAAACTGAGAAAAC
>NC_056713.1:22524562-22539562 GCF_018831695.1 Puntigrus tetrazona | reverse complement strand
ATAAAGGTACATTTAAGTTAGATTTTAATGTAATTTTTCATTTATATGGGCATTTATTATAAGTAATTCATTCATTTATTATAAGTAATAAAAAAATGTATGTTAACTTAAAATAATTTTTGCAAGGATGCATTTATTTAAACTGCTCGAACTGGGGATTGTATAGGTTTGTAATTGCATAGAAACACGAGACGATGTATAATACATGTTTTGCAAGGACTGAAAAGCCTTTCTGTTGCAGTTGCAGCCACTGGACTGTGACTTTCCTGGTTTCAGTGTCCTGCTTAGTTCCGTTCGACTTGGGGTGTGTGTGTGTGTGATTCTCAGATCCTGAGATCCTGAGATCCTGGAATGCTGTCTGTGCTCTGTAGCTCAGTTATGGAGCAGGGTCATTCGTCTCAGCACGACCCACAGAAAGAAAACACTCAATCTAAAACATCCTTCATCTTTCTCTTCCTTCCGGCCTGCAGACTTTCTGCTGTCATGCCTCTGGCTGTGTTTGGAATGGACTACTAGGAACTACATACTGTTTTCATTCACCAGTATGGCACAAAAAAAGAGCAAGAAATTAGAATTTTTATGGTGCTGTTTTAAGAGAACTGAAATATTGTGAATGTAAAATCTGTTAATATCTCTCTCGCTCTCTCACTATATATATGTGTGTGTGTGTGTGTGTGTGTGTGTGTGTGTGTGTGTGTGTGTGTGTGTGTGTGTGTGTGTGTGTGTATGCATGTATGTAACACACACCTGAGTTAGTGCGGCAGGTGAAGAGGTACCAACTACAGATAGTGAGGCTCACCTCCACGAACAGCTTGGGCTCTGGAACCCAACTCTTCGAAAACTGGCTGGACCCTCCACTACTCTGTAGTTGTCCGCAGTGAGAGGCGGCGAGCTGGTGTGGGCTCGCTTATAGCCCCAAAGCTTAGCCGCTATGTGTTGGAGTTCACCTCAAAGAGGTTCCTGTCTGGTGCCTCAGGAAAGGGAAGCAGTGCCCTGGGAATCTGCTGACTTCTACTGGGCACATTATTGGGCGGTGGAAGGAATACTTTGAGGATATCCTCAATCTCACCAACGCGTCTTCCACTGAGGAAGCAGAGGTCGAGAGCTCAGAGGTAGACTCGACCACAGGCAGAAGTCGCCGAGGTAGTTGAGAAGAAGCTCCTCGGTGGCTAAGTCACTGGGGATGCATCAGATCTGCCCTGAGTACTTCAAGTCTCTGGATGTTGTGGGGCTGTCTTGGCAGACACCCCTCTCCAAAATTTTGTGGAGGCTGGGGTCAGTGCCTCTGGACTGGCAGACCAGGGTGGTGGTCCCTTTTTTTTTTTAAGAAAGTGGACCGGAGGGTGTGTTCCATCTACAGGGGGCTCACACTCCTCAGCATGCTATGCCAGGGTACTGGGCGGGAGAATTTGTCCGGTAGTCGATCCTCGAATCCAGGAGAAACAATGTTGTTTTCATCCCTGGTCGTGGAACACTGGACCAGCTATACACCCTCTTCAGGGTTCTGAAGGGTTCATGAGAGTTTGCTCAACCAGTCCACATGTTGTTGGTGGATTTAGACTACGGGATCTCGTCTCTGCTTTTTGCAGATGATGTTATCCTGTTGAGTCCATCAAGCCAGAACCTTCAGCGGGTACTGGAGTGGTTTGCAGCCAAGTGTGAGGCCATGGTTCTCAGCCAGAAAAAGGTGGCTTGTTCCCTTCAGGTTGGTGGAGAGGTTTCTGCCTCAGGTGGATAAATTTAAGTATCTTGGGGTCTTGTACCGACCTATCGTGGTGAAGATGTACCGGGCAATCTACATTCCTACTTTCACCTATGGTCATGAGCTTTGGGTCAGGCCTGATACAGGCAGCCGAAATAAGTTTCCTCCACAGGGTAGTTGGGCGCCCCCTTTAGATATATGGTGAGGAGCTCAGAGTAGACCCTCTGCTCCTCCACATCGAGTGAGGCCAGCTGAGGTGGCTCAGGCATCTGTTCCGGGTATGTCCCACCGGGAGGAGGCCCTGGGGAAGGCTTAGGACACACTGGAGGCACTATGTCTGTCGGCTGGCCTGGGAGCACCTCTGTGTTTCTCCGGAAGAGCTGGAGGAAGTTTCTGGTGAGAGGGAAGTCTGGGCGTCCCTACTTGGACTGCTGCCCCCGTGAAATAAATTGTAACTTATAAATTATTAGATGTTTGGTAGAAATTTTCCAACAGCATATAATTTAAATTGAAATACAGTTTATCTGGGTACATTATGGTGGTTTTGGGGAAAATGTGGTTAGTTGTCCTGAAATGCCAGTGTCACAGTGTAAAACTGCTTCATGGTCCTAAAATAAGCTTCATTTTCTTTATTTGGTTAAAATGTGAACTGTGAATGTGTTTTCCTGTGATTCACCCAAGCAGTGACCTAATGCTTTCCCAAATATACAAACTGTTCCCTGTTCTGCTCACTCGTGCGGGATGCCAGATTTGATGTCATCAGGCGTGTGGGCGGAGTCTCGCGGTTGAGTGTTTAATGGGGACAAGAGTGTGTGTTCCTCCGCAAATTATTTGGTGCCCAAATGATGCATTTGTGTTTGAATAGTCCGCATAAACCGTGAAATCATTTCTCTGTCTATCAGGTTGTGCTCTAAGCTCCAGATCCAGTCCCAGATGGACTCGGCGTATCTTTTGGAGTCCTTGGCTGGGAATTTCATGGATGTTGTGCAGTACAACGAGGACAACCGAGCATTTGAGGTGTGTGTGTGTGTGTCAGAGATGCATGTGTTGACCACGAGCACGGAAATTACACGATCAGAATCAAGTGCGTGCAGTTCATGAAGTCTGTCTGCTCAGGAATACAGTCAAAGAGTCAAGTCAAAAACCAGATTGGTAATTTGGTGTGTGTGTGTTTTTTAGTGTGAGACAGATAAGAGGCTGGATGTTGTCAGGACCTCTTGAGTCAGATTACCAATAAACCGCTGCGCTTCAGAAGAGCAGGAGCTTTTAGAGCGGCAGGATTAAGTTACAGTAAATAGGGGACATTTAAACAACAATCTAGGAAAAGAAATCTTAAATAGTTTGCCCAAAAATGTACTCGCCCTCAGGGCATCCAAGATGTAGATGAGTTTGTTTCTTTATCATATTTGGAGAAATGTAGCATTGCATCACTTGCTCAGCTCACTCTGACGGCACCCATTCACTGCAGAGCATCCATTGCCGAGACACTGATGTAATGCTGCATTCATCCAAATCTGATGAAGAAACAAACTCGCCTACTTCTTGGATGCCCTGACAGTGAGTGAATTTACAGCAAATCTTCACTTTTAGATGTACTGTTGCTTTAAAGCAGATGTGGTTTGTAAACCCAAGCCAAGGACCTTTCTCTCTCTCTCTCTCACACACACACACACACACACACACACAGATTTCCTGGCATGATACAAGCAGTGATTGAGTGTGTAAGTGGAATTTGGATTAAAAGGTGTGTCTCTGTAATCAGAGTCCAATCTCAGAATGTTCTTGGAATTTTGGTTGTGGTTCTGATAGATTACGGCTCACATCCTGATTACGAGATGTCTCCGAGACTTCTGTCCTGAAATGCCTTTTCTAAATGTATTTTAACCTCAAAATCGGGGAAAAAACGGTTTCAAGAAGTCTAACAAAATGTTTCTTTATAAACATCTTATTTAATGCAATTTAATTCTTAAAATACAAAAGATATTCTTTTATTTATGTTTGTACTGAAGTGTAACACATAAAAATAAAAAAAATAAAACGACTACAGATACAAATGACAAAATATATAATATCTAAAAATTTTATTTAATCTCCATTCATTTTAAATGCACTTATCTGTTTAATTCTGGAAAAAATTGAGTAGAAACACATTAACCAATCATGCATTTTGAACAATTTTAAATATTTTTTTCATTATAAATGAAAGTTTCATAATTATTTATTGAAAAAAAAAAAAAAAAAACAAAAGCAATTAATCTTAGAAAGCAAAAAACAAACCCATTTTACTCATTTCTGTTCTAACAAGGTTTGGGTAATCTGCTTTCTCTATATTCTAAATACATGTATATACGTATAATAATTCAACGACCCGGAGTCAGTTATTCTGCTTATACTACCGTTCAGATGATATATTTCAAGGTATTTGTCAGGTTTTTGTACTTAAACGCTATTGTGCGTAGGATTACTTCTTCCTCATCTCGTCCAATGCCTCATTTGTTAATTCTAAAATGTCACTTTAGACCTATTAATAGAGTTATGTGCAGTGTTGAGGGGTAACGTATTACAAGTAAAGCTATTTACGCAATCAGATTACTTTTTTCCAAGTAACTAGTATGCATTACTTTTTAATTACCAAGAAAACTGTTGCTTTTTCAAAAAAATTAAATAACAACTAAATCCAGTTTATTTGCTAATGTCTTTGCTGCTGACCTTTTATGATTCAGTTCAATCATACTAAGCAAAAATGACTTTAGATAAACTAACAATTCTGCTTCATAGTTTTTTTTAAACTGCTGAATAATATTGAACCTTCTCCTGAAACTAATTTAATTTCCATCACCCTGCTTTCTTCTTTTCTCTTTTTAGTATTTAAATTTTCTATAAATATAACGTTTTATATTAAAAACATTACTTTCCATAAAATCTAACTAACTAATTAGTTACTCATTTAGGGAGTAACATAATATTGTATAACACACCTTAGAACGTTCATCACCCAATCAGATTCAAGCATTTAATGACCCTGTTAAAAAAATGTGTGTGTGTGTGTGATATGTATGTATGTGTGTACATATATATGTGTGTGTGTGTGTGTGATGTCCTAACTTCTAGCAAAGTGTGTGTTTCCAGGGCGCCGTGGGCACTAACATCACCATCAAGGTGTTGTGCAGCGTGATGCTGGACTCTTCTCTGGGCGAGGCGTACGATCGATACGCTGCTGTGGCTCGACTGATGCAGAGCACGTTCTCTCAGCCCTGCATAAACACCCAGTACAAGAGCTACGTCCAAGACATGAGCAACACAAGCTGGAGCGGCCCTGAGGCGGGAGGAGGTGTGTGTGTGTGTGAGTGTGTTTACATGTCTGTGTGATGTTTGCTGCTTCGTGTTACAGGAAGTCTAGGCCTCTCATTTGTCCTTTCCTATGTCTTTATGTGCTTTTCCTCTCTGTCTTTCTGTAAACCAGTATTGTGTGATATCCAAGAAGTTAGAATTAGCATGAAGACCAATTAATCTATTTATTTTGTTGATTTGGTAGATTGCAATGCAAAAAAAGTTTTCTTTGTTAATGTTTATTAAAGCGTGAATAAATGTTTTTTTTTTTTTTTCTTTTTTTATGATGTCTAATATATTGTCTATCACATGGAAAAATTAAGTATAATGAATTTTAGTTTTATTTTTTGTATTCATTTCATTAAGTTATTGTTGGATTTATTTTTGTAGTTTAATTTTGTTTATATATATATATATATATATATATATATATATATATATATATATATATATATATATATATATATTTTATTTTTTTGTATTTTTGTTTTTTTATTTATTTAGAAATATATTTATATATCAATATATTATTATTGATATGATTTGTTTTATTTTTTGGGGCTGTAATATTTAATTTTATTTATGTTTTGTATTGATTTCAATTTTGTTTATATTTCATTTTAATTACATTTATTTAGAAATGTGGTTTATTTACCGATTCGTATCTAAGATTTATTTTTTTGCTTTGTACTTAATTTTGATTCGTTACATATTTGTAGTTTTGTCAGTTTTCTCTGCATCTTCTAATTCATCGAATGTCATCATACCACAATGAAGGTGGACTTGACTTGACTTGAGTCTGTGTTTAGGACGGCAGTGGGTGTATCAGACCTGCACTGAATTTGGTTTTTATCAGAGCACTGATTCGCCGAACCAGCCCTTCAGTGGGTTTCCCTTACCGTGAGTGTGTGTGTGTGTGTGTGTGTGTCCTAGAGTCGTTTCTGTGTCTGTTATCCTGAGGTTTGTTTTATTTTACTTGCATAAAAAGAAACGCATCGATCTTTCTTCCACTTTGACCTCTCATCCTTCAGCTATCACCTGCAGCAGTGCGCCGATATTTATAATCTGAGCACCTCATTGGACGATGCTGTTCAGCAGACCAACGAGGAATATGGAGGATATGACATCAGGACCAGTCGCATCGTCTTCCCTAACGGTTCCATCGACCCCTGGCATGCCCTCGGAGTGACCCGGGACATCGCAAGCGATCTTCCGGCCGTCTTCATCAAAGGTCTGTCTTAGCTTCATCTTGTTTTCTTCCTGTTTTGCGCCGAGTCTCACCGGCTCTGCTCTCTCTCAGGTACGGCTCACTGCGCTAACATGTACCCGGCCCGAGCGGAAGACCTTCCACAGCTGAGTTTAGCACGGGACCGCATCTTCATCCTGCTGCAGAAGTGGCTGGCCGAGTGATTGACAGGAGCAGCAGCCAATCAGGTGCACCGATGCCTGTGACGGCCAATCGCGGCGTTTAACAGCGCGAAGAAGGAAATCTTGGTTGGGAAACCAATCGACGGCGTTTTTATAACAATCTCGAATTCTGAATCGGTTTTGAATGTAATTTTGTTTATGAAAGTACAAATGGATTTTTTTTTTCTGAGTGTTAATCACTTGTGTATATTTCGCAGTAGAGGTTTCTCAATAAAATAAATTTTATAATGTCAAAAAAACGTTATGATTGATTTCATGTTCAATTTAGGTGCGTTTATGCTGGAAAATCTAAAAAAAAGTAATTAACTTTTTAACAATTCTGGGCTTAAATCGCACAATTATTAATTCATATCTTGCAGTTGTAATCATTTTTTTTATTTATTTTTTTTTTATTGTGGGATATAAACTCAGAATTATGATATAAACCTACAATTCTGGTTTAACCCAAAAAATAATTAAAAAAATAATAATCCAACATTTTTATCTTTCAATTTCTGTTTCACAATTCTTCTAAGAAATGTTTTTATCTTGCAATTTGTGTATCAATTCTGAATTAACATCTCGCATTTCTAACTTTGATCAATTTTTATTCATTCTTACTTTAAATCAGCTAACTAAAGTCTGACCAATTTTCTTGCATTTTTTAGTGAATATCTAGCAATTCCTAGTTTATATTTCGCAAATCCGACTTTTTTCCTCACGAGTTTACATCTCGCATTTCTGAATTTATATCTTGCAGTTGCGATGTTTAATTTTTCAGAACTATACGTTAAAATATATCAAAATAAGTGAACTACTAACCCAACGAACTAATCAGAATTGCGAGAAAATAAATACAAAAATCTTCCATAGTTCTCTGTCCTTTGTAAGAGAGTCAAATACAGCTGGTGTGGTACGAGCTACCTGCTTAATAAAAATAACTTATTTTTTGTTTATATAACGCAAGACCACCAGGATGTGGTTTTAAAAGAGACCAGCACAGTTATTTACAGATAATCAACTACACACACCTAACAAAACACACTGTGTGAATAGCCTACTGAATCATAGCCATATTCAAACTCATTTGCACTCCAATGCACTGTAGCCTATTTAACAAAACTCTTACTGTATATAAGATTACCTCCAGGCTTATAGCATGCTAAAAAAATAATCTAAAATAACTAACACTCATTCAGTTGGCACCCGTACAGTCTCAGGTACTTTGTTAGTCACGATTGCACAACACGCTTGTGTCCCAAGTGTTACTGTTTTGCGAAAGCATATAATTATCCGCCGCGCTAATCGTTATATTCTTCCGCGTGTGTGTCACTTCCTGTTTACATGAAGTTTAATCAAAGTTTCGCTGAAGCGTTTCTTCGCCCCTTCCCCCGAACGCCACTACGGGGAAGGCGTGGCTCGTGCATATTAATTAGGTGACCGAACGTTCGGCGGTCGTTGCTTTATAGCGTCATTTGCATATTCATGAGGAGGCGGGGCCATGCGATCGGGACGGACAGAAATAAACGGAGGCGCGGCGGCGCGAGGAGCAACACGGACGCTCGCGGAAGGCACGCGTCTCTACCTGCGTATCTGAAGAATTAGAGCTGCCTGTTCAGGTTAGTGGAGCTTATTTTATTTTATTTTTTTACCTCACAGCTCGGTTTACGGTCAAATCAGGCGTCTCGTCGCAACCGCTAGGTGTTATACCGTTGCGAACTGACGAGATCTGAGGGATGCGACTTGTTTTTGAGTTGTTCGCTTTCGGTTCCAGACCCCCGCCCCTCTATCCGCGCTCGGACTGACTTTAAAGCCTATAATTAACCGCAGTTGCTGAAGCTGCTATAAAAAAAAAGTTGACTGCGGTCATCGGGAGACAACGCTTTGCTCACGCTGTTCACCGAAAACGCTTCAGACCGGTTAAACCGTGACTGGAGGCACGGCAGACCAGATAAGTCATCAAATTAGACCTGCTAGGGCCGGTTGGATAAACTAAGTCTCTACGTTAAGACTTTCTTAAGAACTAGTTTGACCAGCTAGGAGCTGAAAAAGCGGTAAGCTAACCAGTCTCGCTTTTTAGATGCATATTAGAGCATTGCTTTTTTTTTTAATGTAGCCTAACTGACTTCACGAAGTTATGACCGGCCTTAAAGAGGAAGAAAATAATAGACGAATAACTTTTAAGACGACTCTAAGCTATTTTTGGCAGCTGGCACCTGTTTAATAGTGAACGTTCGCAGACGTTCGGTTGACGTTCTGGCAACATTCTCTCAAAGTTACATTAACGTTAATAGAACGTTTGCTCGAAATAGCGTTTTTGGTAACATTCTTAAAACGTTCGAAAAACATCTATTTATACACAATAACAACGTTTTTCTGAAACGTCATAATGTGCTTCAGAATGTTTAGGAAACATTTAAAAGTAGCGCTGTTTTAATGTTTAGAAATAACCGGATGGAATGATTGCATGATGAAAAAATGAGCATAATAATAATTAAACTTAAAGTTCAGAGAACACTCACAAATAATGTGTTCATAACTTAACGAGAATGTTAGCAAGTCAAACTGTTTTTCTAACTGTCTAAATCAGTTATGTTTTGAAGGTTTGTGAAGGATTGCATGCATTAAAATGTTTTAATGTGCTGTTAATGGTAATAATATTTTGTCAGGAACGATAGTTATGCTGAAGACTCATAACTGTGAGAATGGATGATCTCAACAGTCTGTGGACAGCATGTCAGAGGTGTGATGTGATATTATGGTGTAGTTTTAAACAGTTCCAGGTCACATTTTGTGTTTCTTTCTTAATTGCGCCATTAAATAGTCACCGGAGACATTTTCTGCAATGCTACCTGTCCTCATCTTTCACACACGCAGATGTTTACTCGTATCTTAACGCTATAGCAATTCCATTTCCATCATGGAACGAAAAATAAACAAGGCTTTTGTGTTTCGTCTCTAAATTCAGCCTTTTTCCCTCACATTTTTATATCTAACAGTTCAGACTTTTTTTTTCATTAAAGTTCTGAGAAAAGTCTGAAAATGCAAACCCCAAAAAATCTGAGAAAGTCAGAATCGTGAGGATAAAAAAAAAAAAAAAAAAAAAAAGTAAAATAAATAAGTTGCAATTAAACGCAAGTAGAATAAAATATTAAAAAGTTAGTTTGTTTTTGTCATTTTTATTTAAAATAAAATCAAATCTAAATTATGAGATGAGGACTTCAGGGTAAAAATGGTTAGATAATAAAAAAAATTACTTAAAAACCCCTCCCCCAGAATTCTGAGTTTATATCTCATAAATTAGATTTCTCTCAAAATTGCAATTCTTAGAGAAGGTTTTGGTAGATTTGATCAGGTTTTTGTACATCTGGGTACAGATTTGTCCCCTAAATGTGGTTAAACAGGCGCACACACACACACACACACACACACACACACACACACACACTCTATCCTTAATCAAATAAATTCCTGAGCCGCAGGGCTGTGTGACGGGAAACAAAATAGCTCAGGAGTGTGTGAGTGTGTGTGCACCGATCCAACAGAGGATTGTGGAAAGGTGTGCTGCTTGGAGCCGTTCTCTACTCAAGAAACAAAAAAAAAGTCTGCATCCTGGAAAATCGCTCTGCTTTGGAGAACAACGATCAGATGGAGATCTCTGAGAGAAAAGTTCTTGGGCTCAGAAACAGATTGTGTGTCATTTGAAATGTGCGTTTTATAATATTTCTGTCTCTCTTTCTAAAAATGACACTTTAAAGTCAGCATAAACCAATTGAGTAAAATTTTATATTCAATTGCTTGCATGACTAAATGTATTTATATACAGTATATAGTGTTTTATACTCAGAAATGTTTTTATTTATTAAATTAAGTCACTCAAATAAAAATTAAATCTGCATAAAATGTTGTTTAATAAATAATATAAATGATAAAAATCTTGTATTTACACACAAATACATATTTATATATAATTGTAATAATTTTATAATTTTTTCAATATAGATATATAGATATATTTATTTATATTTATAATTATAAATTTTGAATAATATATATATATATATATATAATTTTTGAATGATATTTATATTTATAATTATAATTTTTGAATAATATTTATAATTATAATTTTTGAATAATATATATTATTTAACAAATTATAAATATTTGTCTAGACATTTATGTAAGACTAAAAGGCATTTCAGTGTTTATTAAAGATAAGGCAAAATATTTTCTCTGTTGAATTGTCAACAATAAGACACGTTCCAATAAAAAGTAAATACACCATGCTGATTTAATTTTGTTTTCAGTTCTTCAAGCAATGAAATGCCTAAAAATAATGAACCGTGCGTTCCTGAAAAGAATAAAAAGAGTGTAATTTTCACCCGTCTCTCTCTGCTCCTCAGGTGAGCTGCTGTGTGTCTCTCACGATGTTTGTGGCGTCGCAGCTGTGTGTGTTGGTGGCGGTTTGTTCTCTGAGCGTTTGGGCGTCTCCGCCGTCGCCGTCGCCGTCTTACGGAGAGCGGGGCTCTGATCTCGGCCTGCAGGTGTTTTTGCGCGTGGTCCAGGACAAAGCGCAGGGGAATGTGGTCCTGTCTCCTCACGGCGTGGCCTCTGTCCTGGGCGTGCTGCTCCCGGGGGCCCACGGAAACACTCGCCGCCAGCTGCTCACGGGCCTCAAATACAAGAAGACGGGTGCGTGTGTGTGTGTGCGTGTGTGCGTGTGTGCGTGTGTGCGTGCGTGCGTGTGTGCGTGCGTGTGTGTGCGTGTGTGTGCGCGCGTGCGCGCACGCGTGTGCGCGCGTGTGTGCGCGCGTGTGCTTGTGTGTGTGTGTGTGTGTTTCACGCGAAGAGAGTGGGCTTTGAAATGCTCAAAAATGGAATCTCTTGTCTGCGAATGACGTCTAACTGATCTCTGCGTTGGTTCTGCCATCAGGTCCTTATAAGATGCTGCGGAAGCTGCATAAGGCCTTGACGACCAAATCCAATGCTGATATTGTGACGATCGCCAATGCGCTGTTCCCCAACGAGGGCTTCAGCATGAAGGAAGACTTCCTGACGGCCAACAGGGAGAACTTCATGTGCGAGAGTGAAACCGTTGACTACAGCGACCCGGAGAAGGCTGCAGAAACCATCAATGAATGGGTGAAGAACAGCACCAAAGGTAGAACTGACCCCTGACCCCTGCATCTCATACCCTTACCTCTATCCTGCATGCATTTAAAGAGTTTTTACAACACAGTATCTCTTAAAATGCCATCTTTATCCCTGAGTAAGCTCTTAGCCTTGAGAGCTTTCATTTTTTAAGTATATAACTTGATGTATATTTATATTAATAGCATGATATTTCCTTGAATAGTCTACAAACCAGCTTGCCATTATTATTTGTAAAGCATTAGAAGCACAAATATTTAGAATTGATAATCCATTTTGTGGGAATTATTATAAGGAAAAAAAACATAATAATTAAGTAATTAATTAACATATATTAATTATTAAATAATTATTATTAACAACCACCACATTGGGTTTGTTTTTTATGTTTAAATATTTATTAATCTTAATTATTAATTAATTAACTAATTTTCAAAATCATTGTTAGAAATAATATTTGTCTTTCGTTTGTAGGAAGCAGAAATTTGTCGTTAACTAAACCCTTATTTCTTTGTTTAATGTTTATCTATGAATTGATTATTAATATTATTGTTAATCTAAAGAAAAAAAAATCTTTTTTTTATTTTTGGGGAAGTTTTTCAGATACAAATATAATTTGGTTCCAGTATTCAGACTTCATTTATATATTTTTTTTATTTGTTTGTTTATTTATAAATCAATAACCTTTTAATTATTAACGTTATACGTGTGTATTTGTTTGTTTTAAATAACAAAATTATGCAAATCAGGGTTTTAAACTGCATTTTCTCTTTTGCAAAACAAAAACTTTTTTTTTTTTATTTAGTTTAATTAAATCAAATTTAATTGGTATAATCTTAATGTTGTCCATTCATTCACAATGTGTTGAAAACGGTTTAATATTCCATTGTATGAAGTGGCTATTAATTATAATACTAATGCATGAAAGATGTATGCATATATAAAAAGCTGCTCCGTTTGTTCTTTTTCAGGACAGATTCCCAGTCTTGTGAAGGCAGATATGTTCGATCCGGTTATGACTCGGTTGGTGGCTGTAAATTCAATTTACTTCAAAGGCCTTTGGAAGTCTCGTTTCCAAGCCCAGAACACCAAACCCAGAAGCTTTACCGCAGGAGACGGAAAGACGTACAAAGTTCCCATGATGTCCCAACTCTCTGTGTTCGGCATAGGTGAGATTTTCTCACAGGTTGCATCACTGGCGCGCATTCGTAACTGTTGAGTAATACGATATTTTCCCTCCGCGTGATTCATGCCGCTGTCTGGCTACGCGTGGAACCGTTTTCCAGAGGCGGCGGCGCAATAAAAACGTGGCTACTTTTTATAATCGCTGGGAACGCTGGAGTATTTTAACTTTACAATTCCCCATAATCCATGAAAGAGTGCAAAATGTGAATTAATTGAATTCTAATGCGAACGCCAAGAGTGCCTGGCCGTCGTCAGGAGGATTTAATGCACGAAAACGCAATAAACTGCCCTTTACTGGTTTTGATACAAGCGCTTTACGAGCAGAATAAAGTGTTTTATAGAGCGCACAAAGAGGACTGCGTTTCTAAAGTTCGCCGGGGTGACTGGGATATGATCTACACACACGCGTGTTTTTGAGGAACGCTCATATACGCTGAAATTCAGGTTAATAAAAGTCATTTTTCATAGCTAAGCAGCGTATTTCTGTTCCTCTGTGCAGGTCAAGCTAGCACTCCTGAAGGTCTGAAGTACACGGTGATCGAGCTGCCGTATCACGGGGGTAGCATGAGCATGTTTATTGCGTTGCCGTCGGAAGAGACCACGCCCCTGTCAGCCATCTTGCCGCACATCTCCACGGCGACCGTCCGAAGCTGGACCAAACTGCTGATCCAGAGGAGGATGCGCCTCCTGATGCCGAAGTGAGACACGCTCTTTTTGCCATTTTACACGCGATGCAGTGTTGTTGTAGAATCAATGTATAGAATGAATTAATATAGAATGTTTACGTAAATATTAGATTTTTTATATTTTAGTCAATAGATATTATAAATATTAGTCAATAAATATTAATGTTGACTAATACAAATTGATATAAATAAATAAATAAATATATATATATATATATATATATATATATATATATATATATATATATATATATATATATATATATATATATATATATATATATATATATATATATATATATATATATATATATATATATATATATATATATATATATATATATATATATATATATATATATATATGTATATGTATATATATATGTGTGTGTGTGTATATGTGTGTGTATATATATATATATATATATATGTGTGTGTGTATATATATATATATGTAATTATGTGTATATATATATATGTGTATATATATATATATATATATGTATGTGTGTGATATATATGTGTGTATATATATATATATATATATATATGTATATGTATGTGTGTGTGTATATATATATATATATATATATATGTATATATATATACATAATAATTGTGTCTATCTCATATGTTTTAGTATTTTGTAATTATAACTGTTCAGACTTAGAATATCATAATTTGGAGTATGTCATCATTATAAATATAATTTTTCTATCTCATAATTATTGTTTTTTTAATCATTTTGACTACGTAATAATCACTTGTATCTCATAATTATGATTTAGTATGTCATAATTAAACTCACTGAATTAATGAACTTTTCTTTCTTTAACATCACTTTTGTATCTCATAATTATGACTTAGCATCTCATAATATTGACTTTTTCTCAAAGTCTTTCAGTCTAGTTGAGAATGTTGTAATTTTGACTCGTTCATCTCATCATGCCGTTTGTAAAATAACTGTTTCGAGATATAATGTATTTAATGGCTGTCTTGATTCTTGTCGGAGTAGATTCACCGCTGAGGAAGAGGTGGATCTGGAGGCTCCTCTCACAGCGATGGGGATCAAAGACATCTTCAGTCGGACCAAAGCTGATTTCAGACACCTGAGTGAGTGACAGCCGTCCGTGTCTCCAGGGTTTGTTTTGTGTGCATCTGTTGGTGCTGGTTGGCTGTTGACCGTGAACTCCAGCATGAACCGCGTCTCTCAGGGAAGTGTGAAAATGAGTCACCATCCAGAGATAACTCTCCTCAAAGCTTGTGCCTTATTGCCGTAATTCACGCCTTTTCACTTTCAAGCGTAAAGAAACGTCGCAGTTCGCTCAGAAAGGAAATCCGTCATCATTTACTCAACCACATGTTGCTATCCGTTCAGCAGAACGCAAAAGGACCGTCAAAGAGCGTCTGTCGGGCTCCGAACGGGATCAAAAAAGGATGATAATGGCTCTTGTTGGAGCTTTACGGGCAGGTTCGGTAGGAAAGGTCACCGTCGAGAACGGGTTTGGACGGCAGGACGAGTAAATGATGACAGAA
>NC_056713.1:22459562-22514562 GCF_018831695.1 Puntigrus tetrazona | reverse complement strand
GAATGATTGTCATGACACGCTGTTTTTATTACAACGAGCGTGTGTTGTTCCAAAACAGACCGGTTCTGGCGTGTC
This sequence comes from Puntigrus tetrazona, assembly GCF_018831695.1. Classification (NCBI taxonomy): domain Eukaryota; kingdom Metazoa; phylum Chordata; class Actinopteri; order Cypriniformes; family Cyprinidae; genus Puntigrus; species Puntigrus tetrazona. The sequence continues at coordinate 22,514,487 of NC_056713.1, read as the reverse complement.
TCGGCTCACAGTCGAAAGTATCGATGTAAGAGATAATAACACACTCAACCAGTCCTAACCGTAAAATAAAATTACTTGATGCAAGTGAAGCAATATTCACCATTTGACTTTACATTTGTTTTAGACGATTACCAAATAAGTTAATAATTAAATGTGTATTTATTTGATAAATAAGTAAATAAGTATTTATTTGAGTTTGGATTATTGTGTTTATGTAAGGAGTGACGTAAATGTTTGGCGTCGTTTAATTAATATTTCTATTGAGGTGAAACGCGTTAATTTGATCGAAAGTGAGAGTAAAGTCATTTGTAATGTTTCGAAAGATTTCGCACGAATGCTGTTCTTGCGAACATTACGTTCATCAAAAAAATTCCACAAAAAATATGAAGCATCCCCGCTGTTTTCAGCATTGATAATACTCCAAAATACAAATCAGAAATGAAGCTGAACATTTATATGCAATCTAGGGCTGGGGTGCAATTGATAAAAATAAAATGTCTAAATAAAATCATATTTTAAGAAAATAATTTTAATAAAATAAAAATGTCTATAAATCAAGTCATACTATTATTACTTTGAAATTGTAATTGCGATTATTAATTATGATCATCAAAAAAAATATTGATTTGAATAATATTTGTATCATTGCTTGAAGCTAAAAACAACTAAAAAACAACTCTTTTCTAGAGTATTAAGCCTCAGATGTGAATTCTTTATAATATTCGCATATTTTTACTTATTTAATGCTATACTAAAGCAACAATTGAAACGATGCACAAATCCTAACATGTAATAAACATGTAATAAACTGCTGCTTCGAATGATTCGAATCAGTTCTTTTAATTGCGATTAGAAATTCATTGAATTGTTCAGCCCTAATTCGACCAAAGAAATAAATTACATTTTACAATACGTTCACGTAGAAATGATTTCAGGAGAACTTTCCACAGTATTACTGCTTTTACTGTGTTTTCTGATCGTGCGAATGCAAAAGAGACTTCATTCAAACGCATCAGAAACATCTTTGGACCCTAAAAGTTTGCGCATATATGGTGTTTGTTTGTGTCTGTGTGTCTTAGTGAGAAGGTCCAGGCGCTGCGGTATCTGCCGCTGACCCATCAGCTCGTGTCCTGCTCTGCCGATGGAGGGATAACAGTCTGGAACATGGAGACAACACGAGAAGAGGTGCGGAATAATTATTAGTTATTTATAAGTACTAATGGAGTAAAGCTAATGTAGAAAGACTTGCTGGATGTCTTCTGTCACACACACACACACACACACACACAGCCCATGGCCAAATTGTCTAATCAAGAAGCAGCGGTGAACTTTCTGGCCATCGCCATGGCAACCCCTGCATCAGTCATCGAAGTCACATCCATCTCTATGGCGACCGGAAAGCGACTCATACTCGAAATGTCGAGGAGACGCACGTTATCTCTCTTTCTGAAACTTTTTCTTTCTGTCAGGCTCCTCAGTGGCTGGACAGCGATTCCTGTCAGAAATGCGGACAGCCGTTTTTTTGGAACATAAAGCAGATGTGGGACACCAAGACCCTGGGCCTCCGACAGGTACCGAGTTAAACATGTGAAGATTTGTCCTACTGAGATTTTGGCCTTGTTTTAGCTTGCGTTTGTGAGTGGTCTTAAAGGAACAGTTCAGCCAAACCGTTAAAGTCTGCTGAAAATGAACTCCCCATCAGGCCTTTCGAGATGCGGATGAGTTTGAAAAATGTTGAGGGACTCTCATTCTGACGGCACCCATTCACTGCAGAGCATCGATCGCCGAGACAGTGATGCAATGCTACATTTCTCCGAATTTTATATGATTAAAAAAAAACTGGTTGGAAGAATGCATTTGTTTTTTTTAGAAAAACTTGAAATATATTGTAGCGTAGCGCCTCATGATGTCATGCCCGTGTCATTTCCTGTCCTCAGCATCACTGCAGGAAGTGTGGAAAGGCGATCTGTGGGAAGTGTAGTTCTAAACGCTCCACGTACCCCATCATGGGCTTCGAGTTCCAGGTGCGCATGTGTGACGACTGCTACGACACAATCAAAGAAGAAGAGTGAGTTCTTTTGCCTGTTTTTCTGTCTCATTCTGTGTTAATGCACCAGATGGGTTTACTTATTCCTGCGTTACAGTCGGACTCCTTTGGCTACGTTTCATGAAGGGAAACATAATGTCTCTCACATGGACATGGATCCGAGCCGAGGACTGATGGTCACCTGTGGCAGCGATCGAGTTGTTAAGGTCTCGATCTCTCATGTTCTTGTTACAGTGACTGTAAATGCAATTTCATCATAGGATCGGTGTTATTTTTGCAGTATGCAGTGTACTATTTCGATTTTTTTTTTTATTTCAATTACTTACTACATTTCACAGTTTAGTATATAAATAGATCATACTGCATGGATCATCATAACCTACAATTCGCTGCAAGTGATTTTTTTTTTTTTTAACAATATCGGATATGATTTGCTTAAATAAATGGTTAATCACTTTGTCACACAGTTCAAATCAAATAGATTTTTAAAAGGTGATTTATAATAAAAAAATATATATAATCTGAAAAAATGATATATATATAATATATATAATCATACACACTCAAATTCAAATTGAGTTTAAATGGAAATTAAAAATGCTGTAATGGCAGCTAACTGAAAAAAAAGTAAGTACTGAAAATGCAAAAAGTGAATTTAAAATAGTTCGATCTAAGCCATATAGATTATTTAAAAAATAAAAAGCTACATTTTATTGTAAAATAATATTATCAAAAATATGAATAAACACTATAATATTTGCTAGTAAGACATTACAGTGAAATGTTAATATTAGACAAAAAGCGGAAATGAAAATCTTGCCATGGCAACTAACTGAAACAAGCTGAAGTACTAAAACAAAAATAAAAGTGAATGCAGGTATATAAAAGTATTTAAAAATACGACAAAATAAATTATAAAAATGGCAAAAGCACATAATAAAATTGCTCAAATTAAAGTGAAAGCTGGAAATATAAAATATATATAAAAAAATATATATATATATATATATATATGCTGTAATCATTTATAAATAATACCTAAATAATACTTCTGTTGCATATGCAGTAAGGGATATATATTTCCTTTAGCATAATGAGATCAAATGTGTTAATAAACTCTAGATGAATTTGTTTATTCATGATGATTTGGCGTGTTCTGATTGTGATGAATTCTGTGCAGATCTGGGACATGACGCAGTTGGTGGGCAGCAGTGTAGCAGCGGGATTCTCTCCGCGCTGATTGGCTGTTTCCGAAGGCACCGCCCACACTCCGCCAACAGAGATCATGGATCACCGACCCGTCTAACTCTCTCGTCCTTCAGCTGTGGAGTCTGCCAAACACGGACACTTCAGCACGGTGTATGTGAATATGTGTGTCGTAGGGATGCTCCTTGATTTTATGAATCGGACGTTTTTTGTCTCTTAAGAGGTGTGATGACCTGGATTTGAGCAAACATGAACTCAAGGTACTTCTAAAAGCACAATATTTGCACTCTTTCTTTGTGTGTGTGTGTGTGTGTGTGTGTGTGTGTATGGCTGATATTTTGTATTCTCTCTATCCAGAAGTACCACTCAAACACAGGAAGCATTCCTTAATCATATCCTGTTTCTTCTTCAGCCATCGTTCTTGTTTATCCATTTTACCCTTCGTGAATTCGAACGCTACCACCGGTCGTAGCAACCAGCACTCACGTTACCATGGAAACGAGTGTTCCATAGTAACGATGGAACGCTCCCGTTCAAACTTCATTTTCCCTCTAAAAATGTCACTGCAACCTTAACGGTGAAGTGAAGAGAAGATAGAATTCAAAGAGATGGACAGGTTCAGGTCAGGTCGTCGAGGGACATCAAGTGTAGCATAAAATCCATGGAGCGATTTCTAATGAAACATTCTGTTAAAACAGTAGTGTTCAGGTGTAAAACACTATTTATAGCACTAATTATCGGTTCTTTGTGGTTTAGGGACAAATTGTGGTATGGAAGTTTGTGTCTGCCTCGGGATAAAAAGTGTAAAAAAGCAATTGCAACTTTTTAACTTACAATTCTGCCGTTTTTTCCTACGATTGTCAGTCAATTCTGTCCAAAAAAAGGTAATTGTAACATTTTCGTTCTCATAATTATGATTTATTTATCTGTCATAAGATCCAAGTTGTAAACACGTAATTGCCAACTTACACCTTGCAATTCTAAACTTTTTATTTTATTTTTTTTTAATTTTTTATTCTCAGTTGGCATTAATTTACCATTTTTTTCAGACAAAAAAAGTGACTTTGTACTAAAAATAGATTTGTGTTAGACGGAAATATATATATATATATATATATATATATATATATATATATATATATATATATATATATATATATATATATATATATTTTTTTTTTTTTTTTTATTCCTTGGTGGAAACAGACGTTCATACCAAAACAATGTTTATCCCAATAATTGTCAGCATTTACAACATTTACTCGTATCTTTCCAAAACTTTATTCTGATGCTTCTAGGAACAGAAAACTAGGTGTCTTTCCATCCACTGGAAGTGAATGAAGACTGAGGCTTCAACAAAGCATCACAAAATTTGTCCATACAACTTGTGCACTATACTACAACTATCCTGATTCTGTATAATAGCTTCTACAAACCAAAACTGACACGGATAGTCTTTAAGACTTGCGTGATATGGACCGCGCTGCATTGCAACAAATAGTTTCTTCTTAATAGCATAATCCAACCTGCCAGTTTGCAATATTTTTGCTGATTTTAAAACCTGAGCTTACTCGAGGTAGTGCCATGTTTCACTTAAAAAATTAAAATGAAGCTGCGAGTGAAAAAAACGCTATCCCTCGCGTTGTTTGTTTGATTCAATGTGGCGCCAAACCTGCCTAGGTCGGTAAATGCAAATGAGATTGGAAGGCGGGAATTTCAGCATTTCGTTTTTGACACGAAGCATATGACTTAACGGCAACGCTGTGTGTTCAAGAGGTTCGGAACGATTTGACTAAACGATGACGGAAATGTCGTTTTGGGTGCACTGTTTCTTTAAACAGTTACGTTTGTTTCAAATTGACGCACAGCTCGCGGCGGACGTCACGCCGGCCAATGAGAAGCCAGAATTCTAACCCGTTTACAAACGTCGTCTCTTTCCTTTCATCCGCCGCTCTCCTCCGTCTTTTCGAGTTGTTCCTCGCGGTGTGCGTGTGCGTGTGCGCGTGCGTGCTCGTTCGCGTTAAATGGCCTCTCGCTAGCGATTTAATTAATAGCTTTTGTAGCCGATTTCCCTCGTTTAATGTCAAAAGGACGTGAATGTAGAGCTGTTGAATGCAGTGATGTCACAGTTTTTTTTTTCCGATTCATGACGCCATTGTCGTGTGTGACATCACTTTCACGTCATTTTAATCGGAAAGATACTGACCACGATTGTAATTTCTCATCAGGGGCACCGAGGGAGTTTCACTTTCTTCGTTTCGTTCATTCTTTTCCTTCACACTTCAGGGAGTCACACCGTTTCGCCCCGATATCGCGATTCGGTTTAACCGCCGTGTAAAATCCCACAAACCGTTTCCTTTCACACAGGCGTCGAAAACATTGTAAAGCTCAAGCCCTAAAACTGTACATAACTCTAAATGACTCTGTTTTTCTATGTGCTCTTTTTTCTAAAGCTTCCTTTACTTCGGTAGTTCAGCAATGAAGTATTATTCTCTCTGTGTATACAAAGTTGAGTTCAAACATCTGTATTTTTCTTATAAAACTCTTCTGCCGCTAATACGAAAACTGACGCAAGTCTTAATGATGACTGTAGTTTCAGTCAGAGATCGAAAGAAATATTACAATAAAGATTTAAGATGTATCTCATGCAAGAGATGTCATTCTTCTGGTCATTTTTTATTTTTATTGTTTACGTGAACTCTAAGGAAAACGGTGTTAGCGTTATATTGCTGTGCTTTTGCTTTCTCTCACATATAAGCATTGCATGAGCTCGCAAAACTGATAATGGTAAACTGGTATACATTATATATATTAGGAAATATTTTATTTGAATGTTTTTGTGAGTGAATGCAAAAATTTCTAGGGAGAACATAGGTTTTGCTAATGAACGCAAAAAACACACAACATAATTTTGCAGTAAGAATTAAACTTTTAGTAATTGCCATAAAATATGACCATGCAAATCATAATATGAATATTGTGTTTTTATTTTAGCATCATTGAGCTGTTATTATGGATTTATTCATATTTATATTTGCTAGTAGTGCTGTCAAACAATGACTAATAACGTGATTAATCGCATACAAGTTTTTGTTTACATAATGTGTACTGTGTATATTTATGTATATATAAATACACAAAATATTTGCATTCATATATATAGCTTATGTTGCATATATTTATATGTAATATATAAACGGCATTTATTTCTGAAATATAATATACGCAGAACACACACATTATGTAAACAACACTACTTTTAATTGGTTTGTTTATAGTTTTGATTTTATTCGATCTTTAGCACCTCAAGTAAAAATTAAGTGAAAATTATAAAAAAAATATTGGAAACATGAAAAATACTTTTTAAAATTATTTTTATATTTCAGTTTTTGTTTATTATATTTTAAGTAACTAATTTTGTTCACTATAATAAGCCTGGCATACACCAACACACCTTCAAAGTCATTTATTAATGTTTGTCAAAGATTTGTTAAAGTACAGTCATAATTAATAATTAACCCAATCTATGTATGTAGAAATGTAATAAAATGTTACTATGAGAACAAATACTGATTAAAAAAAACAACAACTCTGCATCACTTCCTCGTTCTCTGGAACATCAGGTGACACTATCGAACCAAAGAAACGTCCAATCACAGGCCTCCAAAAGCAGGAAGTGTCCTTTTCAGCCATTTTTTTGTGCTGCACCAGGTGATTGGTTGAGTGAGTGATTGACAGCTGGGGTGACTCCGGTCAGTACGGGTTCCCACCTGATTGACCTGATTCGCTGGAGTCACCGACACAGTGAGAGTGAGGTCACACTGTGATTGGCTGAGATTGATCACATGGTGTCAGAACGAGCTGTCGGGGGAAAAAGGAGCCATTCCTGCGTTTGGCGTGACCTATGACAGGGGAGAACTGAAACGTACAAGGAAGCAGGACAGGAAGTAGTCGTCGAGATAACAGACTTAAACATATTCGATCGTTTATTGAGCGGTCGTTCACACCTTCAAGCTTTCAGAGTTCTGGAGGACGTTTAATCTACGGCTAAAAAAAAATCTGTGAGACACTGTGAGTACATTCACACGGCTTTATGGGTGAGTGTCTAAAATGTTAAAAATCTCGTCTATTAGTTGGTGTTCGCCGTCTGTGATGCAGCTGCGTTTCAGGCGAGTTTCTTTAGTGAGGCTGGAAGCTTTTGGCCAGATCCTCCATGACGCTCATGAATTTCTGGTCTTCCAGCTGTGAACTGTGCGTCCAGGCCAAGGGAAGATGAGCCGACGCCACCTGCCGATCTAAAGCATGTCAAACACAGAGACAAAAAGATGTTTAACGCGCGAAATCCACCCTGACTCATCTGGAGAAGTGATTCCTACTGCCTGAAGAATCGCTAGAGAGCAGGTTGTCGCTTGCTGAAATGTGCCTCTGTAGTTCCGGTCGAAGAACTGCGTTACCCATCATCCTCGGGCGAGACGAACCAATCAGAGAAGTCACTGTTACCACGGAAACGGCAATCAAGACCACAACAGTTCTTACGATTTTATTTTGTGAGAAGCAGGAGACCTCGAGGCAAGACACTTCTAGTACACTTCTAAGTGCTCTATTTTTGCGCACTAATACTATATTGTGCCTAATATACAAAAAAATGAGTCTTTAAGATAAACTTAAAGAACACCGAAGTGTACTCTGTACTAACTGAATATGAACTAAAATGCAGTTTTAATACACTATCTTTGTATTTTAAAAAAACAATATAACAGTACTACAATTAGAGTATGTGCTACAAGTAGTAACTAAATACAGTTGAGTACACTTAGATGATCTTAAGTTTATTTTAAGTACTAAAGAATCATTTTTAGTAAAATAAGTACAAAATGAATGCGTAAACAAATAGAGCACTTATGAAAGTGTACTTGTTTTTCACCCTAGTATGTGGACTAGTGGAAATGAAACAAATGCGCAGTGATTTTATTTCACTTTGTCTATTTCACCTACAGTGCCCATCTTTAAAAAATCTTTTTATCTCAAAATAACATTTTTCTCTTCACTTCAGCAGTGTTTACATACACCAGCATTTTATTGAGGTTTTTACGAAGGTTTGTTGATATATAAATAACCTGATTTTATGTTTTATCCCTAAAAAGTAGTAGTAGTCCTGCCTTAAAGTCAGACTAGTGATGGTTTCTGTTTGGTTTTCCCAGTCCTAGAAGGTCGTAAGGTCACTGAGGTCACCCCGGCCGTGTCTGGTACGGAAGCTCCGCCCACTACAGCTGCGCTGGAGCTCCGCCAGCTCTCTTTTCCCTTTCTTCGTCTTTACTTCTCCTTTCCGCTCCGTTCCTCTCTTTCGCTTTCACTGTCCGGCCTTTCTTTGTTCACCCATTGCTTTCTCTTCGTCTTCTCTCTACCGCTCATGCCTTTCTTGCTTTCATCAGCGTCTTTCATCCGTTCTCTGTCTCCTGAAAGGCGCGCTTGTTTCGCGCGGAAACAGACGGACGCCTTATTGGAGAAGATGGAGGGAAAGACGGCAGCGCTGCTTCACTGCCCGCCGCCTTCTAAGGGAGCATCCTGACCGACATGGAGCCTAATAAGTGAATGATTTGGAACGCTCCACCAAGGCGCACCAATCAACTCTCAGCTGATTCCTGTTCAACACGTTTCTGTGCTAATGCAGAAACTGGAAACATATTTTTGGCATAAAATAAAAATGTAAAAAAGCTAATTGCAATTTCATATCTTATAATATATGCTAATAAGTTTACATGAGTATTCAAAATTCAATTATGACTTTTTTTTCAATTATCTCTCAATGCATACTTTTTTCACAGAATTAAAATAAGATTAGAAATTGCAGTTGCAAGATAAAACCCTGAAATTCTGAGAAAAACATTCTGAATTCCATAGCATGCTCCAAGACACATGCATAAATATTGTGTAAAATATTTTCTAATTGCACAGATATTTTATTAATATTTTTCAGTACTCGGAGTATATTTATTTATATGAGAATATTTACAATATTTAACATTTAACAAAAAGTGAGCAATTTAATACCTATAATAATTTAATATATGCAAATGTTGCTTAATCTAATATTAAAAATGCAAAATCAATTGTGGCACATGCATTTTTGTGGCACATGCATTTGCTTTGTGTGTCACTGATGGGATTTTATTTGCTGCCTGTGTGGAACCAGCAAGGCGGCTCGCTTGGAGCACAGCCAGTGTGTGTGTGTGTGTGTGTGTGTGTGTGTGTGTGTGTGTTTGCTCACCCTGAAAAAAACGGCCGCTGGGATTCTTGACAGCCGCCTCGGACACAGCGAGCCACACGACCGTATCGGCCCCTTGCTCCGGTGTCCGCAAGCGCTCCTTCATGGAGCTGTGGAAATCAGGCATCGCATTCGCAATGGCTAGAGAACGAGATTCCACAACGAATCAAGATCAGACATGGCCAAATCAGTCTCAATAAATGTTAAATATATTTGCATTCACGCATTAGACGCTTTTGTCCAATGCATTCGAATTCCTAAATATGCATGTCTGGTGGATACGGCATGCTTTAGCATTGTGTTTCTTTACCAATTTTTTTTGCATTTTTTTTAAAAGTGAAAGATTCCGCAAGGTTTTCTGAAAATGCGTCTGTGCACGGTTTATATTCGTGATGTAAGAAAGAGCTCATTTGTAATTACTCGGCGTGTCGACCCAGCCGGGGTGCATCACGGAGAAGTGGATGCTGGGGTGAGCTTTAGCAAACTGCTCCGTCATCACCACCTGCTGCCTCTGAAACACAAAGAAAGAAGTACATAGAAGTCATTACTGACGACGTTATAAACAGTCAAGTCTATATTTTTTTACAGTAATTAATTTTGTTTTTTTTGGGACGTATTTCAGCAAGGTTAAATTAAATTTCCTTTTCAGTTAAATTCTATTCTTTTCATTAAAGAATTCTTAAAAATAGGAGGCAGCGCGACTGTTTTCAGCGTTAATAATGAATGTTTTTGAGCAGCGACTCAGCATATTAGAATCATTTCTGAAGGATCATCTGACGCCTGAGGCAAAAAATTCAGCTTTAATCGCAGAAATAAATTACATTTTACAATATATTCCCATAACAAACAGCTATTTTTATTCGTAAATATATATCACTGTTTTACTGTATTTGTAACCATTAAATTTTAATCATAAAACTGGAATATGCTAAAAATACTGTATTTACTGTCGGTAAAATGATTAAACTAGCATATGGCATCATAAATATTTTTTTCTGTAGACAGTACATGGACACAAGCTTTCTTTTTTGACTCTCTATGTGCATATATATGTACCTTGTTCTGTGCATACACCATAGTGCCGTCATATCTGCCCCTCTGAGACTGCAGGTTTCCTGTTCTCAGTTTCTGCACCAGCATCCCTCCGGATGACACTGTGATCTGAAAGAGAGGAGAGACGGTGACCCGTCTGACCCCCGTCCGTCGCTCTCAGTCCCGTGGTTTACTCACCACTCTGGGGTCAGGGCTCTTCTCCAGCAGAGGAATGAGGCTCTTGATGAGGATGTACACGGCTGAAGAGCACAACAGAGACGTCAGATGAGGCATTAAAGACGGTATTTATTATAAAGTTAGCAGGAAAGACTTCTAGCCCCGAGGCCATATTGAGCTGGATTTGTTTGTGTGTTTGCTCACTCACCCAGGGAGTTGCTTGCAAAGCTTTTCTCCAAACCCTCGCCGTTCACCTCCCTCTTAGTCATCATGCAACCGGCGTTATTGATCTGAAACAGTCAATCCAATCAAACAACCAAAAGATCATTACTTCAGCCGGTTGCTAATGCCGTCGGATGCTCTAACATTCACGTCTGGGGTCAGTAAGATTAATCATGTTTTTGAAAAAGAAAAATGCTAACCAAGGCTGCTTTTATTTGCTCAGAAATGCTGTAAAACTGCGAAATATTATTGCAATTTATAATAGCTGTTTTCTATTGTAATGTATGTTAAAATGTAATTTATCCCTGTGATCAAAACTGAATTTTCAGCATCATTACTCAAGCGTTCAGAGTCGCATGATCCCTCAGAAATCATTCTGATTGGCTGCTCAAGAAACAATCCCGGTTATTATTAATGTTGTGATGCTTCATATTAATGTGCAAACTGTGATGCATTATATTTTTCCTTGATAAATAGATAGAACAGCATTTACAGTATTTGAAATACAATCTAAATCTAATAGAAATAATCCTTTACTGTCTTTCACTTACAAAAGCATCGGTTTCTAATTAAAAATTTTACTGACCACAAACTTTCGAACAATAGTGTATAATCAATGCTAAAGCCTCACCAGGACGTTGAGGGTTTTGTACTTTTTCTTGAAAGACTCCTCAAACTCCCACACCTTCTTGGTCTCGGTAAGATCCAAAATATGCACATAGATTTCCTGCAGCCAGACACAAAGGCCAAAGGTTGTGTATTTTACTAGACCGTCTTGCACTGGGAACAGATGCAGATGTAAATGTGTTTCCAGACAGCGGGTAGATAAACAAATGGGTCACTTTTAGATTCAGTGGATTTTTGTACAAACGGTAACTGCGTTATTCTTCATTAAGCAGCTTCCTTTGCAGGTTCGGTTCTCCCGGTGTTCGACCTTCGGGTTAACAGACTTGCTCAAAGGCACAATGGTGGAAGCAATCTTTGTTACAATCGTCTCCTTTACTAAACTACAGGCCAAATATTAACTCATACCTTGTTTCCAGACTCCTTGACGATCTCTGCTCTGGCTTCTTCTGCCTTGTCCTTGTTCCTGCAGACCATGTGGATGGTACCACCTTAAAAAGAGCGTTAGCAGAGGTTACGCTAGGACCCAAAAAAGTGACTTAAAAACACTTCGAAATGTCAGAACGTTGTCGCAGAAACGCAGAGAAATAAAACTGGATAAAATGCATACTTTTTTTATCTAGTGCAGCATTTGTGTGACATAAAACATTTGAAGTACACCAAGAAACATCAGGTTAGTTTCTATTTTCGCACTTGTTTTAGTACCAGTCGCTGCTCATTTTCCTCTACGCGCACCTTTCTTGGCGACGGCCATGGCCGTGGCTTTCCCGATCCCGCTGTTCGCTCCAGTGATCATGAAGGATCGGCCCGCCATTGACGTCTCCAGGTCCTTCTCAACAAAGTTTTTAGACACCGACAGAAATGCCCCCCTGAAGACACGCATTTAATTAGTCTCGAGAAGTCACAGGGTTACCTCTGCAAGCACTTCTTAAAGCACTGCTAGATAGTTCGGTTAACTAATTACTGAAGTTCACTTTTTGCATGCTTTGAACCGCTTGACATCAGACTATTTTAAGACGGAGGACGGAAGAACCCAGCTAACAAAAAATGAACATTTGATAATAATGTTCCAATTAAGTTATGAAAGCATTATTTCGGAATGTTCTCTGAACATTCAAAAAACTCAAATGTAACGTTTTTTCTTGAACGTTAAAGGAATAATCCATTTTATAATTTATTATCAGGTATTATATTACCTCTGGACCTTCTCTGAAACAATTAACAACGCTTAAAAACTAGAAAAAAATGCATGTACATTTAAAAGTTTCACGCTAAAGTTTTGAGAATATTATTAAAGACCCAATGACTTTGAAATAACTTTCTATTAATGTTATTGAAAGAATGTTTGTTTATAGCTTTGAGTGATTTCAGAGAACCATATCTGGTGAAATTTTGGTTGCAACATCAGGTGACTAAAATTCTACATAAATTCATTTTAAATTGATGTCAGCTGACGTTGATATTTAGTCGTTTTTAGGTTGTTTAAACAAAATCCGACATTAAGTTAAATGACGTCAACCCAATTTTCATTTTCAACCAAGATGCAACGTCATGTTCAACGTTTACCTGGAGTTATATAGACATCCGGTGCCTGGTGGGTAGTTCTGGGAATATTACATTCAAAACTGTATGTTTTTTGAGAGTTCTGAAACAAGTAGCAGCGTTTCGAAAATATTTCAACTAAAATGTTTATAAAAACATTCTATGAATGATCATTTTCTTAAACTTTCTATCAACGTTCCCGAAAGAACGTTTGTTTGCCACTTTGAGAGAATCTTGACAGAACACCGAGGAAGTTCGTGAAGGAAAGGGTCCATTCTATAATTTCATAAACATGGAAATGTAACTTTCGGATGTTCTCTGAACATTCTGAAACAAGCAGCAAAGCGATTGGACGAAGTTTCAATTGATGTTTTTGACCGGATCACAAATTAAGGTTACAGTGAGAACATTTATAACTTTGAGGGACCCTTCCCAGAGCTTTCAAGCAGTTCTGAAAGCATTGTTGAGCTAACAATTTGAGAACATTTGAGTCCAGATGACTTCAAACTAACTATTAAAGAAATCGTTCACCCAAAAATGAAAATTCTGTCACCATTTAACCTACTTTTTTTCCCATAGTAGGAAAATAATATACTACGGAAGTCAATGGTGACCCAAAACAGCCTGGTTACAAACTTTCTTCAAAATACCTTCCTTTGTGGCAGAACAAAGAAATTCATACAGGTTTGGAATTACTTGAGCGTGAGTAAACGATGACATAATTATTTTTTTGGAAGAACTGTTCCTTTAATGTCACTGGAATAATGTTAGTTTGTAACTTTGAGAGAACCTTGCCAGAATGTTAGAGTTCCGAGAAAATTCTAAACCGGATGTTCTAAGGATATTTAAAAGTAACAAGCGGCGTCCTTTAAGAAATGTTAGATTAATGGTTTTCTGAGAACATATATTTTTGCATGATGCACAGTTATAGGTTCTGTAACGTGCTGAAAGTGAAAGCGCTCGAGCTGCCCGTCCTGATGTGCCACCTTGCGTCATCGCTTAGCTAATGAGAGCGGACTCTCAGTGCATCCTCTGATAGCACCGCTCCTGGTATCGGCGGCGCTCGTGCCCTTGACCCGATCTCAAAGACTGGCTTTGTCCACGCGTGCCAGGCCAGGCGGAGGGATGAGAGGAGCGAGGAGGTGCCGGGGGAATCGAGCTTTTCTCGGTAAATGCGTGCACTGTTAAGGGTGATGTGTGTTCTATTATGGGACGTGAGAGGTCGACCCGGGTGACAATGAATTAGGAGGGAAAAAACTGAGATGCAGAAACCACTGAAAGATAAACAACTGCTGTGAGATGAGATGGATTGAGTGTTTTTCTGACTCTATACATATATACACATATATATATATACACATATATATATATATATATATATATATATATATATATATATATATATATATATATATATATATATATATATATATAGCCTAGTCCAAAAACATTCTAGTTTTAATCACCCTTTCACCCTTGTCATTTTTTCTATGATGTTGATGAACACTTTTGTAGTGCATATTTAAAAATATATATATGTTTTTGTTTTTAATTAAAAATAAAATAAATAAATAAAACAATTATATATATATATATATATATATATATATATATATATATATATATATATATATATATATATATATATATATAATAATGCAATTTTATCATTTAATAATTGCCGGGGTTAGTTACTGAAATTAAATATTTCTACATGGGAGTAAAAATCCAAACAGGCCTGCAGGCAAATGCTAGACATTTCTAAATATTTCTAAATATTTTTGATTTTTGTTACATGTTTTTCAGCCCCTATTACACCAAATTAATAAATGCATAATAATTTAATGTATAAAAATATAACGTATAAGAGAGAAACAGATGCAGTAGAGTAATTGAAATCTGACCCATGCAATATTTAAGATAATTACTGATGTTAAATATTACAGATACTGCATGATCCTTTAAGCATAATATATTATACAGTAGCCCATTGTATTATAGATTTGAATATGCATTATTAAAGCATTATGTTTGTTAAAGCTGTAATAAGGTGTTGTGATATTTCTGAAGCAGTGCGGTTCTTACTTGGTGAATTCGGTGAGTCCTTTCAGGAACCATGCTGAGTTCCGGTACAGAGACATTCTCACACCCGCGCTGTCGCTCAGGTCGCCCGCTGTGCTCGCGGATGCTCGCCGGCGCTTTTAACCGGCACCGGGGTCACATGAGTGCACGTAGATCCACGCCACTCACACCGCGTGCCCTCTACCGGTAATAACAGACATGACACGCCTCACGCTGTCAGACCTCAGATGTTTCAAAGCAATTAGTGTGTTTGTTGTAGTCAATGTGATAATAGTTAAGAATACATGCGATCGTTTATTTAATGACGGCATATTAGTAACAGTACAACTATATATATATATATATATATATATATATATATATATATATATATATATATATATATATATATATATATCACAGGCCTTATTGAATGCAGCAATGTATGTTACAGGCCCCATTATTTATTGCTTATTGATTAGGCAATGAGCAAATTCAGTATGGCGTCTTTTCAGGCTTTTGCGCATGCGTACAAATCTTTCGCGTTATTAAACTTTTTTTTTTTTTTTTTAAAGACAATTTAAGCTAATTTACCTTGCAATTAGTTATTATTTCATGACAACGGTTACATAGCCCCGCGTGTTGCTTGTTCTCCGTAAAATCGTGCAATTGCGTGATTTTTTGTGCTTTCCACAATAAAGTTTAACATTTTGTGAAAATGATTGATCTTTCCGGTTTTGTCGAGGTTGACAAAAAAATTTATAAATAAAATATATAAAAAAATATAAAATATAATATTTTAAAATATATATATATATATATATATTTTAATAATCTCAAATCGTTAAGATCAATTAGATTTACTGTTTATTCTTGAGGCAAGGTTGTTCAAAATGAGGAGATCTAACCTTTGATATCATTCTCGTTTTTACGCGAAACGCGTGTGCTTGTGTAAATAGTATAATTATTATTATACGGCAGAATGAAAATCACAGGATGCACTTAACACGCGGGTAATAAAACAAAGGCCTACATAGAAAATTATGTTTTTTTTTTTTTATGTTGATTGTCTTTAGATGCTATTGTTTTTGTGCGATTGGGTCACAAGGGGGCGAGTCATAATGAATTATTAATGAAGAGAATCGCGCTTTAAAGCGTCTCGGTGGAATCGCAGCGGAAAGAAGGTTCCCGCCACACCTGACCAGGTAAAGCCAGCAGGTGTGGAGCAGATACAGGCGCGCGCGGGGGGGCGGGGGGCGGGGCCGAGGTCCGCGCGCGCCTGTGATTGGTCGGCGCCTGCGCGCGAGCAGAAACACGGCAACACCGGGGCGAGGTGAGAGCGTCTCGGCCGGGCTCCGGATCTCCACGCTGAGGGAGTCTGGGCTCTCAGGATGGTGAGCACTCGTCTTACCGTTAACCTTGCTGCCGTTTCCTTGCGTTAACATCACGGACAGGTCACAACCATTAAGATACGAGTACGAGCGAGGTCAGATAGAGCTTTGTTTTTTTTGTGTGTTTTCTCTTCTGTAGAGCTGTTTGTCCTTGTATTTGACCCTTTGTTGTGTTTTACTGCACACACAGCGGTCCATTGCTGATAAGAGGGACGTTTGTATTTCCTCTTGTGTCAAAAAGACAAAGGTGCTTTTTATCTCTTTTCTTGGTTAAAAACATGGCAGTTTCGCGTTCACGTCTCCAGCGAGAAACGCATGGCCTAAAAAACCCAGTGAGTTGTGAGTTGTAATAATAATTTTCACTGTATGACATTGGCAGATGCGTTCAAGCAATATTTTTTAGCTGTTTCCTGAGAACTTGGCCTTGCTTTTTGCATCGAGGTTAGTTCTAGATCACTGGTCCTAAAGTCAAATGTTTGCTTTTGAATAAAGAAATTAAAATGATGGCCATGTCACACTGCAGCACGTGTGTGCTAGTTTTATTTGATATTGATAATGTTAACCTTATAAGACCTCAGGAAAAAACATGGCATTGAAAATAAGTAAAATTATATTTCATTCATACGTTATGCTGTGTTCTCTCGAGGACTCGATTTCCTAAAAACGTTTTTTTCATTATGTACAGATGATCTATATCTATGTACTGTTTAACTAAATTTAATTTACATATTAATGTGTTTTTGGGGCATCATAAAAAGTGTAATAATGGGAGTAATAACTGACCAGATTTTCATAAATGCTTAAGTATTACGTATTATATATTATAATAAATATGATCTCCCAAATTGCATTATAAACATGCAAAATAAATATTTCAGTGTCCTCACATGAGGATACGTATAAATGTTTTCTTTTTTTAAATCCTGTTACGTAACTGAAAGAAAATATTATGAGGTTTCGGATCAAAATATGACTAAGATGTTGATTTACATTTACATTGTCATGTAGCAGACGCTTTTATCCAAAGCGACGTACAAATGAGGTTCATGACGCTCAATTAAAAAATGTGATTTTAATAGTAATAATGACAAAATAGTATCATATTTCCACAACAGTGTCACTAAATAAATTTCAGATATTAAATGAACTGTAAAATGTTGTTATATTATTGCAATTATTAAGTGGTTAAATATTATTATTATTATTATTATTAAGTATTATTAAATGTTCTTGCTCTGGAGTTTGCGTTTGAATGAAGTGTCAATTTTATATATATATATATATATAGTGTTGTATATGTGTGTATATATATATATATATATATATATATATATATATATATATATATATATATATATATATATATATATCTTTCATATCTTTATATATATATTAGCGTGTGTGTGGTAACAGGCCTAAAATGTCAAACACAGATTCCCACTGGGGTCTCAGCTAGGAGTCTTACATTCATCGCGGACTTTCTGTGTTTTTACTGTATTTGTAATATACTGACTGTATGTGCTGCTGGAAACGTGTGTGTGTGTGTGTGTGTGTGTGTGTGTGTGAGAGAGCGCGTACAATTGTCCCTTTTATTACTCCTAGTTATACTTTAACTGCGTTGTTTGACGTTGCGAACATGACAAAGCATGTTGTATTTTACCTGTGTGTGTTCTGTGCCGCATTGGGGTCAACGTTTCACGGGGTATCACGTTCCCGAAAGCAGCTCGGTGGAGCTTTTAGATGTTTTCAGGACAAACGATTTGGTGCGTCTGCTGCAGATGCGTTTCCTGCTGCTGTTCAGCCGTCAGGGGAAGCTCCGGCTGCAGAAATGGTTCGCGGCTCTCGGCGATCGCGACAAGAAGAAGATCATCAGAGACGTCACGCAAACGGTGCTGGCTCGGCCGCCGAAGTCCTGCAACTTCCTGCAGTGGAGGGATCTGAAGATCGTGTACAGGAGGTCAGAGGTCACCTTCCTATCGCACGTGCTTTCCTCTTCCTTACAATGTTTTCTGTAACTCACAGAATAATTAAACGCGACCTTTGACCCAAGTCAGTGATTAGCCATCAAGCCCTAAAGCGTCCGTCTGCATGCACCTTTTTAGGTCTTTGCACATTTAAGTATCGCAATGTTTCGCAATGCAAAAACTACTAGAACTCTGCATGGTGAACTTCGACCTTCGGAGCCATTGTATTCAAGCCTGATGCTGCCCTAGATTAAGCTAATTATGCTTGGTATCAGCACACACTGAAAAATAATGGGGGTGATAGGCCGTTGAGGTCATATGATGCTTTTTCGTAACAAAGGTTTCTTATAAAAAAAACGAATGTGGTTGCTTATTTGAAGACGAAAAGTGAAAAGTGTGTTTTTAGGTGTACACTGATCCTGGATCAGCTGAGTCACTCCAAACCCAGTGACATTGACCTCTGACCTCTGACACGCAGGTACGCGAGTCTGTATTTCTGTTGTGGTTTGGAGCAAGGGGACAACGAGCTGCTCACGCTGGAGCTTCTGCACAGATACGTCGAGCTGCTGGATCAGTACTTTGGCAATGTAAGGTTAAACACTACAAAGCTTACTTGGAGACTTTCGAAACTTTTTGGAGAAATTCGTTCTGTCACTCAGCAAGGTTGCATTAAATCGACCAAAAGTGACAGTAAACACGTTTCAAATGCAACAGAAGATGTGTATTTTCAAATACATTGTGTGCTGTTCTATTATTTATTGAAAGATATCACGGTTTCCACAAAAATACAAAGCAGCACATCTGTTTTAACACTGGTAGCAATAAGGAATGCTTCTTAAGCATTAAATCATATTAGAATGATTTCTGAAGCATCATGTGATGCTAAAGACGGATTAAATGTGCAAAAAAATATAAGATACAGTGCATTCAAACAGAAAACACTTATTTTAAATTGTAATAATATCTTTACAATTTTCGGTTTTTATTGTATTTTTGGTCAAATAGATGCAGCACGTATAGTTCAGAATAATATCACTCATCCTCTTTGATGTAATGTGTTTTCTGAGTCATATTTTTGGCATAAAGATCTGTTTGCATGTGTTGCAGGTGTGTGAGTTAGACATTATTTTTAACTTTGAGAAGGCTTACTTTATCCTGGATGAGTTTGTAATTGGTGGAGAAGTGCAGGAAACATCTAAAGCGTCTGTGGCCAAATCAATGGAGGAGGCAGATTCTCTTCAGGAGGTGAAAAACACACACACACACACACACACACACACACACACACACACACACACACACACGCTCACTGAGGTGGTGATTCATCATGGTCTCACAGATGTGTGTGTGTGTGTACTATATGTACACAAGCTGAAATGGTCCGCTTGACTGTTTGTTTTCCAAATAAATCATTACAGAGGTATTTATGAATGTTATAATCTCATGAATATATGTATAGAAATCATACACTGGTCAAATATAACTCGGAGACACTGTTTTTTTCTCGTCTTTTGACAGACAATGGAGGAGTATTTAAACAAACCCACATACTGAAGGAACATGTTCAGATCATCACAGCCATCGTTTCACTCCTCAAAGACACAAAAACAACAACTTCCTGTGCTGAATGCATTTAATTGAGCTTCCATGCAAAGTCACAACACTGAAATAGCAACACTTTGCATTAATAAGCATTTCAAACTACCTTTGATGCAGCGAGAATATTATTGAGTTTAATATGCAGCACATTTGTTTTTAGACAATCACGTGTACTTTCATTGATCAAGGATGCATTCAATTGATCGAATGTGACAGTAAAGGCATTCATAATGTTAAAAAAGATTACAAATAAATGCTGTTCTTGATTTCTGAGGGATCATGTGACACCGAAGACTGAAGTGATGATGCTGAAAACTCAGCTTTGCATCACGGAAATAAATTACGTTTTAAAATATATATGAATAGAAAACAGAAAATCTTAATGTTTCACAATATTACGTGTTTTTGAAGAAACGTCTTTTAAAAACGTTTAAATCTTAGCAAACTTTCAGACAGATGGACTGGGCAAGCTGGACCCAAATCTGGATTAAAATGTTTTTTTATTAAATAATAAAATGCATTTTAATAACAGTTTTGTGAGAATGTATGGATTGTAAAAGCATGACTGCAGCCAATTCTATACATGCCGATATTTCATGACTCGAATATAAATGCATTTTGGGGTTTTTATGACCCTGGTTGCATATGGAACGAAAACCAATCACCAAAAAAGTGGTTGTATGTCATGTAAAGTTTGCAGAGGTTGTTGGGCAGTGAGAGAAACATTACACAGAGGACCATGGTGTGAACAAATGCTTTATTTACCTCTGCCACGTCACACATGACCTCATCACACGCACAAGATACTGACTGGAAACATAACTGGTGTTAAGAGAGAAAAAAAATCTGTGTGTTCATATGTTGAAGAGGTAAAGCCGACAACTTTTTACATAGTTCTATTCGCAATCTAAGAAACAAGTTCATTGAATTTACTAAAATACTCTTTTTTTTTTTCGCTATACAGAACAAGAAATGAGAAAAGCCGGAGCACTATATTGACTAAACGCAATTAGGGGATATATTTGTTTCAAAATATTTTATTATATGACAAACTTTAAACAGTGAGTAGAATCGTTATCTACACATCTACATTTCAGGGACTGTTTTCCCCTCAGAGTCCGTTTCGTCGCCATCGTCGCTCTCCGGATCCAGATACCGCAGGATCTGCAGCATTGTGTTGTTGTCCAATCCCGCCGCTGCGCTCTCGTGATTCGCGGGTCTTTTTTCTGGCGCGCTTTTGTCGAAGTGGTCGGCACGTTCGTACGCGGGCTGGTCCTCGTCGCGTGACGGCGTCAGGCGTGCGCGTCTCTGTCCGTGCGCGAACATTTCCGACGCCAGGTAGTTGGCGAGTTCGTCTTCTTCACCGGCGGTGTCGTCGTAATCATCCCTGCCGGTTTCCCTCTCGTAATAACGTGACGTTTTCGCTTGCGCCGCTCGGTTGTTTTGTTGCACTGCGTTGATCAGCTCAAGGACGTTCATGATGTCCTGGGCGAGTCTGTCGCCCTGCGAGGCCTCGATTGGTCGTCGGTGAGGTGATGCGGCGAAGGTCTTGTGAGCGGTGGCGTGCGGCGTGCTAGACTTTGTTGGGATTCTGAATAAATCTTTCTGCTTCTCGTTCTGGAAAAGCTCGAGGACTTCCTCAGGCGCGATTTGTAGCTTCTGTGAGATTTTGATGATCTGGGACAAAGACTCGGGGAACGTGCTGTGCATGGGCTTAGTTTCTCTCTCCTCCTTGTGGCCCACCTCTTCATCTTCGTCTTCCTCCGCATCTTTCTTCTCCACCTCTCGGTCACTTTCTTGCTCGCTCTTGCTGGCCTCTTGCCTTTTCTGCTGCTCCTGCTCTTTCTTTTCTAGGATTTGCAGAAGATAGTAGTCCACAAGCTTTGCGATGTCCTCAGGCTCCTCCTCTTTTCCTGTCTGGAACCAGTCGGGTTGGTTGGATCTCTTGACGTCATCGTCCTCTTCATCCTCCTCTTCATCCTCCTCTTGCTCATCATCCTCAAGGTTGCGATTAAACCCGTGCCTCTCTCTTTCTTCCTCTTCGGTCTCCATTTGTTCCTCCAGAGGCGCCCATTCATCATTTCCCATGATGTCTTCCAAGACCATCTTCCTCTGCCTGTACAAGTCGTTTTCGTTATCGTCATCTTCTTCAGCGTCCTCCCGTTTGTTGTTGGCCTTAGATGCGGTGATTCCGCTCAGTTCCTCGAACACAGATTGCAGGGTCGCCAGTTTCTGGGGTGTGTACTGTTCCTCTGCGTTCTCATTGGTCCGTTTGAGAGGCTGCTCCTGATCCTCCTCGTCTTCGAACATGAGTGGGAACTTATGATGCTGCTTCCGGCTATTCGGATTGGTCCACGAGTTCCTTCCGTAATTCTCAGATGAAGTTTCCACTTCTAGTTGTTGTTTTGGCCTTGGGAAGGGGCGGATGGCATATTGAGGTTGAGATGGTGCAGTTACCTTCTGTGAGGTTCTTTGGGGCACCCTGTGTTCCTCGGTCTGTTTTAGTGTGGTAAGCACCGCTTGCAGCAACTCTTGCGTTTTATCTTTCTCGCTTTCTTCGCTTTCTTCCATACCTCTATCCATGCGGGCAGGAGCTGCCAGTTGCAGCATGGAGCGAACGCTCTCCATGTCGTCCGAAGTGTCTTGCTGGCGCTCGTCATCGAGTGGATAAGGTGGGGTTCTCTGGCTGAGGCTTTGGATGTAACGTAGAGCTCTGAGCATTTCGGCGCTCGGGGGAGGACGGATCTGGGACACTGGTCCATAAGACACGGGTTCACTTCCGCTCAGGCGATGCTCTCTTAGCGTGGCCCCTTGAACTCCACAAATGAGAGAAAGGAAAAGGGGCAGAAGAAGCAACGAGGGGAGAACGAACACCCCTGTTGTGCAGCATCTAGATGATGACGACATGTTTTACCTGAGAAAGGGAGGGAGCGAGAGAGAGGATAGATGGTGAGTCACACAGTTTTTCATGAAAACTAATGATAAAAGCTTTCACTGGGGTAGTAGTACCCTTTGAAAACAGTACCAAACATGGAGATTTTTGTTATACTAATAATATGTACTATTTAGGGGTAAATAAGCCCTAAGCAACCTCAGTGACAGCTTTTGGATATTTTTGCACATGCACAAATATGTTTGCTCTAACAATTAATAATTCTTTAAAAGCAACAAAGATATGAAAGCTTGCACTGGGGTGGTATCCTTTCAAACTAAATATTAAATGCACCGTTTTAGGTATTAATATACTAATATGTGCACCATTATAAGGTAAAAAGGAGATGGACATTTGCAACACATGCGCACGCATGTTTACAATAACGATTTCACGCATATTTATTCTTCTGTCATCAGTTTGCTAACTTTATCTCATTTCATAACCCGTACGACTGTTTCAGCGTTTTTTTGTCCACACGATGAAAGTCTGTGGTCCGGTGTCGTTTTGTAACCCAATGGCTTTCAATGTACGGGCAAAAATACCTTGATAATAATCAGTTCCACTGAAGAAAGAAAGCCACGCATGTTTGGAAGTACAGACGAGGGCGATTAAACGATGACAGAGCATGCATCGCCTGACGAACTATTCCTTTATCTTCTTACAAAGACCTGACTTGCTGCAGTCTTGTTTACAAAGCTTAATTGGCCATCGCGGGTCTCGCTCTGTTTACATCTCTCTCTCTTTCTGACATCTGTTGAAAGCCTGTTGATGAGTGTTTGCGGAGCACTCAGAGAGCCTCGCGCTGAAAATCTCATTAGTTTCTAAATTGCTGCCGCGACTAAATGAGTCATACCCCGTTGCTACGGGAGACCGCGCGAGGATCCGCACTGCTGTTGAACCGCAAAGTGCCGTCAAACGGAGAGGAGGAGAAAGCCCCGGAGCACGACATCCTGCTCCCTTCAATCTGTTAGCTGTTTAGACTTATTTTAAAAATAGAAAGAACTCCAACTTGAACATTAGGTTTAAATGTGCGCAGCGTTCTAAAGGTGCAATGTGTAGATTTTAAAATGAAATAGTTTTTAAAATAACAATTGTGCGCGATACTAAGACTTTTTTTTCTATTTATATATATTAAAAAGCGTTTAACTTCTTAAAATCCTTTTCCCAACTTTTAAAACGCGTGCAATCGTGCACCTCGCTGTTTTTGAAAGGGTCTCTCGTTTGCGCGCAGCAGGTTGCTGATACGTAAAGCACCCCGTACCCGTTTTTAAAGAGATAAACCGGATACAAGTGATGCGTTTCGCGTCAAAGAGCGCACGCGTGAGCGTTTAAAGGCGAAAACCTTCTTACCTTTGCTTTCGGTCTGTTTTAACGGGGAGTCGTGAGTGCGTTGCGCATCGCTCTCGCGCTCTCGGTGTGTTTGTGGCAGCGCGGCACCGTGAGCACGAGCGCGGAGTCTCTCTCGTCAGCACCGCGGACAGCTCCGCCCGTTATAAGAGACGCCACCTGATTCGTGCGTCACTGAAACAACATACGCAAAACCGGCCGCACACACGCACACACACGCACTCCAGGCGATTGAAGGTTATTTATATGGCACGCAAACTCAAACATGAATGGTTTTATTCATGCATACCTTGAATTCGTCTTCAGTTTTTCACATCAAGATCCAAAGAGAGACCCCCGTGCGATTGTTAACATCCTCATTTACTTTATCATCATTATCATTATCATCATCGGTAATTGGATTTAACATGGCAGGTGCAATAAATGCAGTGAAACTTTTCACTATATAACTTTGATTTTAATGTAAAGCCAGCAATTTTAGCTGAAGTTTAGTGGGTTATCTAGTGGTTACCATGGTAATTTTTTTGCAAAGAAGCACAAGAGCGTCTCTGATTAGAGGTTTCGGTGCCAAAAGGCCCCCAACGAAGACGAAGCCCAATCATCACGACCTTCTCTTATCGTGTAAAGTGGAAGCTCTCGAGTCTGATTGCGATATTACGATAATAGTCGATCACTGAAGAGCGATGGCACTCTGCTTTTGATCCACGCGCCCAGAATGCTCTCGTTAGCTCCTCTTTTATTTGGTCACGCAGCTGCTGTTGTGCCAAAAAAGCCATTTAATCCTGCGAGCGTGTTGAACGTGAGGTATGGGACGCTGGGAGGCTCTCGCTCACGTGCACATTTATGGGCGGCCGGCCGTGAAGTTCTGGTCATGTTGATTTGACTTCGTCTGCAAAGCGTCTGGAGAGCGATGAGTCACAGCAGAGAGCCGCAGAGGAGGGAGAGACATGTGAGACAGGAGTGTGTTGATGGGACGTGACGTGTGTGTGTGTGTGTGTGTGTGTGGGACGGGGTTTGCCGCCGTGGGCTCTGGTTTTGTGAAGTGAATGTGTGTTTGGCAGTGTGTCAGGAGCTGGTAGGAGGAGATCTCGTTCATTCACAAATCCTCTGCTCTGCTGCTGACTCGTTCACAGATTCAGTCAGACACACACACACGCACACACACACACACACACACACACACACACACACACACACACACTCGGCAGGATGATGCTGATTGTGCCACAGCTACAGTCAAGCGTTTATTCTCTTTTCATCTTTTTCATCACATCAAGTCTCGTCTCTCCTAACTTGGCTCTTTATTTCTCCTCTATTCCCCTACTCCCCTCTTCTTTTTTATTATTTTCATTTCCTCTTCTTTTTTCTTCATTTCTCCTCCTCCACTGTTATTTTATCTTTTCTTTTCTCTTCTAATCTCTTTTCTCTGTCCTAGCCTTCTTTCTCTTCTCTCTTCTCTTCTGATCTCTCCTCTTATTTTATCATGTTTTCTCATCCCATTTATTTCTTCTTTTGTCCTTTCATTAATTTTGTTTCTTGTTTTCTCTTCTTCTGTCATTTGATATTTTCTTACTTCTTTTCTTACAGTCTTCTTTTCTCTTCTAACGGCCTATTTATCTTCTTATCTCTTCTTTCTCTTCTTTCTCCTCGTCTTCTCTTTTATCTACATATCTCTTCTCTCCTGTGCTTTTCTCATCTCGTCTCTTTGATCTTTTCATCTCCTTTCTGTTTTCTCTTCTTTCATTTCACATCACTGCATCTTTCCTGCTTTCTCTTTTCCTCTTTTCTCATATTATATAACATATTCTTGTCCCGTCTCATGTAACCTTTCTCATCTTGTCTCATATTTTTTCTCATCTCTTCTTGTGACCCTTTTTTTCAGCGTTTCTCTTCTCATTTAATATTCTCACATCTTTTAGCTTCTCATTTCCATCAATTTTAGGCATTGCCTTTCTCATCTAATTTCATATTGTCTTCTTATTTCTCTTTAAGTCTTCCCTCGTCTTTCTCGTTATTTAATCTCTTTACATCTCATGTGTTCTCCTCTCATCTCACATGTCTGTCCTGACATCAGTGTGTGTGTGTGCCTAAAGCCTGATCCTGTTCTGATGTGTGTGTGTGTGTGTGTGTGTGTGTGAGCAGGTGCACCATTGTTGTTACTGCACCTTTATTTTCATCTGTGTCCTGCACATTACAGCTTCGGCAAACAATTCATGTAGACATCCCGTGTGTGTCTATGTGCTCCATTTACCTCTTTTGTTACGTAAGTGTGTTTATGGGCTAAAAACAGCCTGTTCTCCGGCTAATTCTGAATACAGCGTGACGGATGCATTGAATATTTCAGAGGACAAATCATATTGACAGAGGATGGAAGAGAAACACAGAACGCACACACACACACACACACACACCGGTCGGAGGGGGATGAGGCGTGTGTGACGTGCCGTATGAGACAGCCTCGAGCTGGGGGTGCTTTATATTCAGCTGCTTACTGGATGGCAGAAGTTCAGACGACGTAAACAGCGGCGTCTAACCCTATGCATACTACAGCCTTGCAAGACATTTGTGTTAAATGTTGACGTTCCATCAAAATGTTATGCATGCTTGTTTCAGAGTGCAGCATTGATTATCTTGTGTTTGAAGAATGCGTTGCATTAGTTTGAATGAATTTGACATGCTACATGAAACAAACTCTTGATACATAATACATTAAAGGGATCGTCGGATGCCTATTTTACACGTGTTGAGACGATGGTTTAGAATCTTAATGAAAAGCCCGTAACGTACTTTGGTTACAAATTCTCAATGGTAGTGTAAAAAACACTTTTTTTTTTACCCTGTCGAAATCAGCTTTCTTTTCATCAAGCCATTCTAGTCCGTGTTGCTTTAAATGCTAATGAGCTCTGCTGACCCCGCCCCTCTCTTCCAGTGACGAGCAGACCGTAAACATCAACTACAAAACTGGTTAACTAACACTTTATTAGGAAAGGCGTTTTGCAAAGATAATAAAAATGTATTTCCACTCACCTCTTCTGTCCATGAAGCATTGTTCTGAAATAAATGTATGATTTACTGGTACGTTTTTGAAAAATGAAGGCTGATTTTTAACTTTAACATTAATATTATTAACTTTAGCGACACTCACTGAATATTCGAATTCTGAATGGATGCAAAAAGTAACTTAACCAACGTAATAAAAACATGCGACAGTATTAAACGTGTGTTTTAGCGCCACAAGTGATGCATCTTTCCATATGTTCACGCTTTTTGTCCACGTGTCTCAGCCGCCTACACGCTGACACAAACTCACGCTCGCTGTATGTCGTTTAATCCAGCCGTTTATTTCCTCTGAACGTTTCTTCACAGGAGATCACACACTTGTGCAACCCTTCGGAGTCGACACATCTCAGCGTGACTTGTGTTTATTTCCCCGCGCGCTGCTTGTTGTAGGAAAAAAAATAAAATAAAAAAATCACGTTTAAATCGACCGAACATGAAAGATGCTGCACCCTACAATGATGTTAGGTATTTATGGTGTGTTCCCATGAAACGAACGTATCATTTGTGCGGTGACAAACAGAGAGATTGAGAACACGATACGCTGGTAAGATTTAGTTTTTATGTATATTTCGGATTATCTTTGTTTATCTGTCAAACACCACTCCTTTCTGGCTGTCTGTTTTCCCATGGCCCCCAGCACTCAATGTTCTCCTCGTTTTTACTCAATCCTCAGTTGTATCTGGGCATCAAACCGTGCCTCCCACACAGAAACACATGCTAAACATTTCCGGTCTATCAGAGCGAACGGTGTTGTTAGCCTATGAATGCAAGTGAAGATGCCAAACCGGTTCTCTTGGGTAAAACTGTGTAATCACAGAGCGCTCGTAATTTTAAGCAAATACATGAATCGGAGTTTATTCTTTTGTACTCACTACCCTGATTTTGCATTTACATTGACACCACAATCAATAACTTGTGCGAATTAAGTTTGTGCGCGTGTATAAGTCTTTCTGAAATACTCGAATCTGATTGGTCAGTCGTTTCGCGGACATATTCGCATTAGGTCCGTCTTCTCTTTTGCTTTTCGTGAGCTGTACGGAGATGTATAATAATGTCCGCGAATATTAGATTTGAAAGTCTGTGCTAATTTAAGATATGTGGGGAAAAAAAAAATCTTTAAGCTGGTATATAGCCGATGAGCTCTGCGGCTCTACTAGTCTGTTGGAGAAAGCGTAACAGTCAACTTGGTTCACGTGTGCCTTGACGACCAATCACTTCACAGCCTTGACCTGTTTGAGTTTCTCAGAGTCGCAGTTACCACAGAAATGAACGAGAAGCGCTTGTAAAGCACTTGTGTTGCTAGAGTGTTGCTAGAGTGTTGCTAGAGTGTTGCTAGGGTGTTGCTGTGCTAGAATCTACTGGGATGTTGTTAGAGCATAGCTAGGTAGTACAATGTTATACAAAGTAATTCATAACTATCCTAAATGCTCAGTAACAACTTTATGTCTCTGTGGAAACTCTAAAACTAGATCAATCCAAAGGGAAGGTCCATTTGGTTATCTGATAGAAGGTCCATTCATAAAATGAAAAGCCGTTTTCGTATACTGACGCTCCACGCTGTCTTTGCTAACCTTTCTTTCCTTCAAACTGCTTTGTATCAGATCACTTCGTAACGTTTCAATAATAATAGCGATATTTTCTTACCTCTCGCTCGTTCATGCAAACGCAGTGGGCGCCGTCTTGCGTTTCACTTAGCAATTTTGACAGGGTTACCAGGTTTTCGCAACAAAACCTGTCCAATTGCTACTCAAAACTCAAAAATCGTTTATTTCCGAGGGAGTCCTTGGTAAAAATATTTTTTTTTGGCTGGGTTCCCCTGGTAAAATTTGCATTAACGGGGTTAAATATCGCATTATTTGGGTCAACAAACAGACGTATATCTATAGTAATATAGTTAGTTAGAATAGCAAAATTCTATTTAGCACTCGATTACAGTAAGATTGCTGTAGTGTTTGTCTTGTTGCTTCATCAATTATTTTATACAATGCAATGGTTTTTAGTCTTAGCGGAAGCTTATGGTAATGTACAGTAAACATTGTACAATCATTTTTGCTCACAATTTTCCATCCACATTTGTTTATTCAGCAAATAAACATTTAATAAACAGGATAGTGTACAGTCAGACTGTCATTATAGGAAAATCCATAATGTCTAGTTGACTTCATCCATTATGCATCTTCTTTTGGCCATTTTTTGGCCATGATTGTATCTCTTATTTATTTATGTAATTATTTCGCAGAATACCCGTTGGAACACACACCTGCAAGCATAAAATGGGACGGTTTTACAACAAATGTTTTTGCTCTTGTTGGTCCCGTATTCTAATACGCAGGCAACTTACAATACTAAAGTCATAATTCACAATTTAAATTTCTTTAGTATTTTGTTCTGATACATTGTAACGTATTTAGTGTATATATATATATATATATATATATATATATATATATATATATATATATATATATATATATATATATATATATATATATATATATATATATATATATATATATATATATATATATATATATATATATATATATATATATATATATATATATATATATATATATATATATATATATATATATATATATATATATATATATATATATATATATATATATATATATATATATATATATATATATAGTTAATGATTAAATGATGTGTAAAACAGTCACAATTTCCTATCTGCATAAGTTTATATATATGCTCTTAAATCCTGTAATGAAATAATGAACCATGCCTTACTCTGTCTTTCTTAGTTTTTAAGTTTTTCTTAAGGTAACATAATAAATTTGATGAATTATAGCACTTTTCACACCATTAAATTGATTGATTTTTACTGGAAAAGTTCTTATTCTGCAAGTAATATATATATATATATATGAGAGAGGTATTTAACAGATGTAATTGTGTATCAGCTGTCACCTGATACTCTGGACGGTGTTCTTGTTACTTCTGACTGTTTCTCTCTTCCTCTGCTGCTGTCTTTTGTGTGGGTGAAGGTTGTTGGATTCAGTATCTTGAGGAAAGTAAAGCGGCCTGTTGAGGGACTCTAAACAGATCAACGCGCATTACAATTTAATTACTTCCCCTCCACAACACACACACAACAGAGTCCTGCCCCGTTCTGTCTGCTTCCCCTTCATCTCAATTATTGATCAGCATTTCCATCGGTTTCATTGTTAAAATGGACTTCATATCCCATGATGCTTCCTACGCGCCCATAAAAAGCAAAGTAGTTTCCTGTTTGAGATTAAGGAGGTTGAATCGGTTCAGATGATATTAGAAAAATGCCACATGAGGACAGAAAATAAAAAGCATATTTAATGCATTTTATGGGATACAAATCTGGCCGTACGTTTCCTGTAATAGTTGTTTTATTGCTTGTCTGTTTTTGTTTGTTGCCGGACAAATAGTTCTCCCAAAATGCAAAAGAAGAGAAATTGCTCCTTGCATGTCCGGTGATCCGTTAATTTATATCGATGTCAAAGCTGATGCAATGCATCTTAAATGAAGAGCTGCAGTAGTGTTCAATTTCATGTTCTGAAACCAAAGCGGCGTTTGTTACGGAAAAGAGCAGCTAGGACACTTCTGCAAAATATCGAAGAAACTCATGGAATGACACACATGTTTTTTATATGTGTTGACTATTCCTTTAGTCATTCATGCAATGGGAATTGTAAAGAAAGAGGTGATTTTGTCTTTGAGTTGTTTGCCAGTGAATGGCATCAAGTGTTCAACCTGGAGGAATAATTTTTGAGGCATAATGCGCTGTAGATCTTTCAGGCAGGCTCTCTTTGTTGCCTCTCATAACAAGGTCACTTTTCTTTATCGCACCTCGGCAGACAAGAAAAGAGAAAGGAGGCGAGACTGTGAAAGAGATAAGCAGATGTAAGAAGACCGTGTGTGGCTTCAGGGAAGCCTCTGGGGAGCAGAAACGGAAAGGAAACCACTCGACGAAAGGTTAAGAGAAGAAGAGCCGTTAAACTGAGCTGCGACTGAAATATCTGTTTAACGCAGACGCATCGCTCACTGAAGCAGACGCCGGTGACGCGCTCCTGACCTCTGAAGACCCTGTGATTGACAGGTAATCTCAGGACACTGGGAGGAGCCCACACAAGAGAACATCAGTGACGGAAAGAGAGAGAGAGAGAGAGAGAGAGAGAGAGAGAGAGAGGGAGGGAGAGCTTTGCAGTGCTTCCAGCGATGACTCATAGGTCAGATGTGTGTGTGTGTGTGTGTGTGTGTGTGTGTGTGTGTGTTTGTGGCTGAATCAAAATGAGACCAAAAGAAAATGTGAAGACTAAGGGTAATAGAGGAAGTGTAAAAGGACAACGATGAACCAAATTCGATTATTAAGTAACGTTCACCACTCTGTCTTGTCGCTAGGGTGTTGCTAGGGTGTTGCTAGAGTGTTGCTAGGGTGTTGCTAGAGTGTTGCTAGAGTGTTGCTAGAGTGTTGCTGTGCTAAAATCTACTGGGATGTTGTTAGAGCATAGCTATAGTACAATGTTATATTTCATGCATTGTTGTGGTTGCTAAAGTATACTGAGATTTTATTTAATTTTTTACTTTATTTTACAGTACGTGTACTTACAGTGTACATACCTAAGAAAGTACTGGTTATATAAGGTGACTACGTGGGGTAGGGTTAGGTTTAGGGGTGGGTTCAAGGTTAGGACCTAGATATTACCCAGTTATTGTAATTTCATTAATAAGTTCGTAGCATGTATATGGGGAACAGGGCTGTAAAATAAACTGCTGTTGGGTTTACTTAGAAACAATTTTCACTTAAAAATCGCTCGGATAATTTACAAGTAATCACAAAGAGTTCATTATTTTACTCAGTATGTATTATTATATTGTAACAAGGACACCTTAAAATAAAGCATAACCTTTAATGCTTGGTGTTTGTATGATTTGAACAGACTATTAATAACACCCCTGTCTTTCTTTCAGTTTAGATGTACTTTATTGGCATGGCAGGCATTTCTAACAGCTACTATGAATTCAGAACATATTAAATGAACACAAGGTAAAATTAAAAAACAAATGATAAATTAAGCAAACAGAATTCTAAATGTTCTATAAACACTTTCTACTGATCACTGTTGGGTCGGGCTGTTTTTATTTATTATTTTTTTCCATATAATAAATATTGGTAGGTGTCTACATTTTGGAGTCAGGACATGATATTAAAACGTGAAAATGACGATTTTCTCTTTAATTCCTCGTAGCTAGGCCCTGGTGAGCCTCCACTTGTCTTCGGCTACAGTTATGGTCATATCCAGGTATCTTCGGGCGCCGGTTTTGTCGATATCTGCTCGTTTCCGTAACCGGAGTGTGATTGCTCAGTCTGTAGCTTTTTATTATGTGCTTTTAGTTCACAGTCTGAGATATTCAGCTGTTCTGAAGCTGTGCTAAATCTGTGTTCGGGTGCCAAATAGCATTTGTTTTTGTGTTGTTTCAGTCCAACAAGTCATTTGTTTATTTATTATTTCATTTGGGTCGAATTGTGAATCTCTCGAGTTAAAATAGGATGGTGTCGAAGAGAGAATTTCCCCATGTGTTTTGTTTTGTTTTGTTCACAGACCTGAGAGAACACACACACGCACACACACACACACACACGCACTATCATACGGAGACAAACAGCTTTAATAACTCAGTAGGTGTGTATCGATTATACAGGCACGACACATATCATAGAGACACTTCCTTGTTCTGATTTAAAATCAATAACTAACATTCTGAACTCAGTTAGCGGTGACAGAGGTTGGTGGTAACATCAGGGAAGGGTCACAGGTGTCAGACAAACCCCTTAGCAACACCAGCTGTCAACATCTGTATCCATAGCAACTGTGCTTGTTCTATGCAACAGCATTTCAGTAACAAATTCCAATCAATGAGAGCAACTAATTATTCATCATCTGATTAACAGGAGCAAGTTGACATTTTCATTCTCACTTAACATTAGTGTACTCAGTATATCTATCTATCTATCTATCTATCTATCTATCTATCTATCTATCTATCTATCTATCTATCTATCTGTCTATCTGACTGGATTTGTTATTTTTTTTTGTGTTTGTTCGTATATGCAGAGTGATTAGTTTTTTTTTTGCATACTCTGGCTTAAAGCTTCTACTTTTTGCGCGCGTGTTTGTGTGTTGATGCTATAAATAATCCCAACCGGTGAGTCATCGACCATTGCACCAATCGGTCTTTTCAACCGTGTCCATTCTGGCACTATCTATGCCCACATACACACTCGCACAAGCTTTGTCATTTAAATCCAGCTTAACAGAATTTTGCTCACATATTTAGAAAGCTTTTGGTGCAAAGCGAATACGGCATTAATTAGAAAAGATGTTGCACGAAGCGCTCTAAAGTTCGGAGTTGTTTACAAGCCTCTGACCTCTAAACCGTGTCTCTCATCTCACTGCCAGCTCCGTCAGGATGATTTCAGCACCGCTCCTGATCTTCACAGCGGTGTGTCTGTGCAGCTGGAAATCAGCCTCCAGTGTTCAAAACCTGTCCTAACCGGAGATGTGACGTTTGCAGCAAAAGCCACTAAAAGGTAATTTGTCTTACACTGAAAGCCTCAAAACAAACGTTTACTATACACATTGCATAGCATACCATCATGTTAGCAATGTAAAATGACAAGAATAAACACTCAGTTTTCAGTTAAAGGCATTTCATTATTGAATTCATCGTTCAGCTCCAATTAAGTCGACGATAATCGCTGGAGATTAAGTGATTAAGTGGCTACATTGATTAAAGCAATAGTTTATCCCCAAAAAATGAACGTTCTTTCATAAATTTGTCTCCCTCTCATAAATACAAATGTTTGGGTCTAAATAAAACATCGGAGCCCATTGATTTCCTAAACCCTCGCTTTCTCCGCTGATCATGTAATAGATAACCTTAGTCGTTTTCTGAAATATCGTCTTTTCAATCATTTCGGAATTAAAGGTCATGAAGGTCAGTAAATGATGAAAGAGTTTCATCTCTCACTTAAAACCGAAGTTTATTGTATACCAGCTCTTTGCACATTTAGTTTTTCCAACCCATTATGAATAAATGCGTTCGTGCTTTGGTGGATTCTTTTTGTAGAAGATGAAAAACTCAATGCGTAAAAGCACTCAAACATATTTTTAGCAAAGTGCCAACCAATTAACCTTAAATTTGCTTGATTAAGTTTCTTTTTCTTTCGGATCTAACTTGCGGTGGTAAAATACGATAGTTAGCAGTGATTCCCCGCTGGGATTAAAGCAGACAGGATCTTATAATTTTCTTTGCAACAAGATTTTAAAGCTAGCTCTGTTTTTTATGGCACCAGGTCAACGCAAAGTTGAAAGCAGGATCAAAGATTCTCCAGCACACATGCATTCACGAAACACACGGAGCCAGCAGCTCTAACAAGCATCTTGTTATCATGTTCGTTAGATTTAGTTGCAGAGTGAAAGCGTTGCTTGTTATATTGGGATTTACAGTACATATACACACAGAGTCAAGTTTTCGGACTTTCAAAGAGCCACTTATTTGTTTTGACCATAATATCATTATCTTTTATGTTTTGCTGCTTTACTCTCATGCACTGTGTTTTCCAGCAGTCGTCTTTCTGCACGTATTCATGCTCCAGGAAATGAAGAGCTTTGGGAAAATCAGCTGGGGGTCTCTTACTAGCCTCCCAAAATCATGAAGCTTATCTTGTTTTGTTTTATTATGTCAAGTTCAGCTAATCAGTGAGTTCAAACCAGCGTCCGCTCGGAACGAAACACTAAAACTGAGATCTGATCTTCGTTCTTCGTGGTTTCTTGGCTGCAGCTTTATACTCCCCCATATCCCGGTTTCGTTCTGACTACCTATAAGCCAGTCATTGGTGGTTTGATGTATTGAAGAGTGAAAAACTCTGACGCATTCAAAACATCGGCATGTTTATTTGAGAAAGCGAACGTGAAAACAGCTGGACAACCGATGACGTAAGTTTGAGGACGATTCCTGTTAGGCACCCTTTGATTTGAGATGCAGAGAAAAGTATACGTAAGCCTTTCATAGGTTGACCTCTTGACATCTTCTCAACCAGAACAACAAGCCAAGACTGACTGTGAATTTGGTATGAGACAATCTATTTCCAATTCGATGATGTTCACTATTCATGCATCAGTTATGTCTACTAGGCAGCGATGAGAAAACTTATTATTTGAATAATAAGATCTCAAGAATGCTATCAAAGGCGGTACATCTCAAAAGGAAACATTTCTCAATGGATATTTAGGCCCAGTGACCATTTGAACTACTATATCAACTTATATTGACTAAGATTTGACTAATTTGGTCCTTTTAGGAGAAACATCTGAAGCTGATCCTCTACTGAAGCATAATGAAGAACTCCACTATGTCTGACGACTATGCAACCAAGCATTATAGGTAAAACAAAAACAAAAAACAACAACTTATTAACATCTGTTTGTGGCTGTTTAGGCTTGCTCTGAGTTGCTCTTGAGTTGTTTTAAAAGTTCTTCATATCGGATTTAGGGTTTTCCAGCAACAGGGCACGGATGGTTTTCCAAAGAATTACGATGAAAAGGGCTTTATGGAACTTCAATGGTATACATCCCTTTGTAGTTTTAATTGGAACTTGAGCAGTAATCTTTTACAGCAGAAGGCTCGAGTCTGTTCTTCATATTCTGGGCCGGTTTGATCTTCGCCGGTCGCCGTTGTACCATTTCATGCAGAATTAGATTAACATTTAACTTCATGTGCTTGCTTGGACTTCGCTACTGCTTTTTCAGGAGCACCCATCCACCCACTCACGCATCAACACGCCCCTCACACGGATGCCCTTCCGCCATCCGGATATCTGACTGCCACATGTAAATTAAGCACTCCCTTTGGAACCTGTTGCCATAGAAACTCTCATTAAGAGCCAAGAGACATGAAACATTTGCGTGTGCTCAGACTCCTCTGAGGATGGATTGGGTCATTCTGTGCATCTTATCAATATGGTCAATATTATTGGTACTTTTGATCTTCCTAATTACATCTGACTATTCAGAATGTTACCCAATATATAAATGTGAGTCAGTCACGTTGGGTTGCCATTTAAGGCACGGCTGGCAAGCCTCATGCACGTTCTATTAAATGGAAAGTCATAAAGGTCAGATGAGATATAAAGAAATGAAAAGAGGGGTAAAGAGAATGGATTTTGCTTGTTTTGGTGCGTTAGGGAATTACATGGTAAATGTTAGTCTCAAATGTCAGTGTGACTAAGTTAGTGAACAAAGACAGAGAAAAATGACTTATTTTAACATTTATTTTGAGCACAAGTGTACAGACGGATGGCTGAAGGTCTGGAGTCCACGGAAGCTTTCATTGGCCAAAGCCCACCCATGAGAGCATTGACACAGATAATGCCAATGCAGTTTTGCTTGACGGAAAGGGTTGCCAGATTTTCACAACAAAACTACTTAAAAGTGGCACAAACTAAGTGACTAAGTTCGAAGGGATAAAACACCAAAGGGACTAAAATGCAGATTATTGGGGTCCCTGCATCCCGTAAACATAAAAAACTGATAAAGTAGCCCAATTCCACGGTAAAACCTGGGACTCAACGCCGAAGGATGTCTACAACGGATACCACAACAGCTCGGGGTGGTCTAATTTGCCACAATTTAAGATGTTTTATTTGAGTCCACTTGCAAAATTGCTATTGTGAAATGTTATGTTTACGGCCCCAGGACGCAGCTATTCTATTGTGGACAACTTTCTTTTTATTTCTCATTATTTCGCTGTGAACGGTTTGCAAACCAAAATTCGGTTTGCTTTTAAAGGGATCTGAGTTGCTTTCATGTCCTCTGCAATTTGTGCTAGGAACTCTCACGTTTTGCTTTTCGCAGATTAATCCTCCTTTTTCCGATTAATTCGCATTCGCACAGCCGACTGATCAGATTGAAGTTGTAAAAGCTGCTTAATCACTAAATCATTTTTCGGCTCGTTCCGCGAAGCTATGGTGACATTCACAAGACTTCGAAATCGGAATACAGTGCTAACGAACCAGTCATGCCCTTTTCTATGATTGACGGCTTACTTCATTGCGTGTAGAGCCAGAATGTACTGTCAAAAAAAACGCTGGACGATGAAGTTCAAATGCATCGTAAAAGTGCTTTTCCCGGGTCATTTACCGCAGTCCTGTTAACATACTGTAGCCCAGAAACAATAAAACTGATTCTGAACACTCCATTCATGCCGTAGATGTTACAGAGCCACAGAGAAGGGAGGATGCGCCTTTCATTTCCTCTGTTGGGAGTATGAGTCACGCTAACCTCTCTTCCGACTCCCTCGTTCTGTCTTTCACACAGTTGCAATCATTTAATCAAAACGAATCTATCTGGGAGCATAAGGTTGGGCCATAAACAGAGATAGCTGGAAGCCACTGCACGTGCTGATCGCATTTTGTCTTTAGATAAAATCAGATTTTCCGTGACATGGTTTATTATTCATGATCTCCGATAGGCCAAAAAAACGATTCCCTAAATTATTCACGTACGCACGTGTTGTCAGGAAGTTTTATCCATTATGTATCGTCGTGCTTTACGTAACCAAACGAAGCGTTGTTCGAGTTCACCGCAGCAACAGTTGGGCCTTCTCTCTTTGTCGAAAGCGGAATACTTGGCTTGGAAAAACTCTCCTAATGCCGCGTCCGGCTCGCGTCGGTTGAACCGAGGAAATTTTTATTGGAAAAGGGCCACTCAGACGGAACATGCGAGAACTTTCCACTGCGCTCCCTGGGGCGGAAGACGGGTCGCTGACACTTGTGCATGCGATGTCATTTCGTTAGGACAACAAAGACTGCGTGGAGGATGATCACGAGGGACTCTGGTTATAATCATGCAGATCTGCGTAGAAGCACATCACGAAATACAGAAATCGTCCCTGAACGAACGCCTGTTCTCAAGGGGAATAAGAGAATGTTTCAGGAGTGGACGCTTGGATGATCTTTATCTCTACAGTGACGCCAAGAGCCTCTTGTAATCTTTCCTCATCTGCAAAAGGGGTCCAGAATGTCTAATGGCATCTGCTTCAGCCCCTCGGGGGCCAGTATCCAAAATTATTTTCTTTGAAGCATTTCAATAGCTACGTTTCTAAACGCTTAAACGACACCAAGACAATCCTTTTTAAACGCTATCTGGGTCTGTAAGGCTTCAAACCCCCTAATTTTTGAGAAAAGTTCCCACGTGGTCTTTGACTCCCCCGAGTGGTGAGAGCAAGCAGCGCCACAAAGCCTTCACAAGAAAAAACATTTTATTTCGTTTACACAAAATACGGTAAAAATTTTAAATAGACGCATCCATGCACGCAGAACAATATATACAGATCATTTAACATTTTTTTTCAAAACAATTTACACATCTGTGTGAATGATGATATAGGCCTTTATTAGGTAAAAATGAGTTTTTTTTTCAAGTGGCTTCCAGGTTCATCGCAATGTTTACATCGCGTTTAAGGCCCGAAACGTACTTCACGCAAGCACGCGAGGAAATACACTTCTAGTAACACAAGTTCATCGTATTCCAAGACGTGTCAAATCCGATTTACATCGCAAGTTATGTGCTCGTGTAAAAATCTGCTTCTGGCGCAAGAGTTCATACTTTCTAATCAGGCGCTTCGGAGAACTTTTATCACCCGAACCACAGTTCCCGCCAATTTACTACAGTTATTTACGACAGTAAAACCTCAATAAATTAACGCAAGATTTAAAGCGGTACAAGAAGCGTTCGTTTTTATTGCTATCTATAGTACCAACTTAAAACAGTTTTATTTGAAGTAACACTAACTAGGCTAATCGTTGCGTTCGGGAGGGAACTGCGGTCGCCATAGCAACGGGTCCTCAGCGCGCCGTTTTGAGGTTTTCCCGGGACGGTCCGTCACCGCCGAGGTCCGCTTTCTGCGGATCCTCGTTTCCTCCGCTGTCTGACTCCTCTTCGATGGCGAAGCGCACGTCGGCGACGGAGCTGAGGGAGCTCGCGCTGCTTTGCTCCACCGAGCACAGCGCGCACGCCAGGGGCGCGAGGACCCTGCCGCCGTCGAGCGCGCGGCCCGCGGCCAGCGCGAACGGCACCGGAGCGGAGCGCAGGGCGGGAAACGCGGGGAGGCTGAAGCTGTGCTTCTTCTCGCTCGCGCCCCACTCGCGCTGCTCCTCCTCGTGCAGGAGCCGCGTGAACGCGTTCGTGCGCCTCTTCTCGCGCCGCTTGGTGCGCAGGTAACCGAGCATGATCCCAGTGAGGAAGACTCCGTAGAAAGATAGCACTATGATGATGTACAAATACGCGTTGCTGTCGCTTCCACCGGGCAAGGCGATTCGGTTGGTCAGCTTCAAAGAAGGCGCGGAGGTGTTGCGCGCCAACTCCATTACGACGAACGAAACGGTTATCTGTAAAATGACAGAAAGCGAGTTAAAACGCAGTCCTTTTTAATTAAATAGGCTACAAGTAGTTGCAGTAGTAATAATAGCATCAACAATATCAATAAAAAAATAAATAATAATAATTAAAAAAAAAAAAATATATATATATATATATATATATATATATATATATATATATATATATATATATATATATATATATATATATATTAGAGACTGGGTTTAACATCTTAGAATAAAAAAAACAAACTTTATTAACAATATTACGTCACTCAAATATTATGTTTGAAAGTATAAATATTAAGCATTGCATGCGTTTACTTTATTGTCTTTTCGTGACTTTTACTAGTTACTCACCGGGATGCTTCACCCCGTCCCTCGCTTGTGTTCGAGTCTCTCCGGCTTGTAACGGGGCGGTCGGCCGAGTCCGGCTTAAATAGCGGACCCCGGTGCGTGGCCACGCGCCAGGAGGATCTGTGACAGAGGTTGAGGGAGTCGAGATCCTCACGTCCTTCCTCGCGGCACTTGACTCCCGGCCAGAGACGCCTGAGCTCACATTCTTATGACGTTTAATGGAGTCCGAGCGCGCGGGGCTGCCAGATGTGCTCATCTATCATAACATGACCAGACAGGCTCGCTTCAGGAAAGCCTCTCATTCAGCAGGACGCTTCGGCTTTCATAAACCGGAGGGATGGTTTGCACGCGGGAATAAATCAACGCGTCCAAAAAGACAAATCGTACATTTTTTTCTCGCTCCAAAACCTGTACGCGATTTTATTCTATAGGGGTCTAGTTTAAAAAGAAAACAAAAAGCACTCCAAAAAGTATAGTAGTCTATATAGTTCTTATAAAGCGATCCACTTTAACTATATTTTATATTTTATATATATAAATGTACAGTCAGTATGAAATCAAAATCGACTATATTTATTTTGTAAGTGCGCGTTGCTGTTTTCGTGGTGAACAATTCATACGTGCAAAGCAATCCACAAAAAAATACAAAACCGAAAATGCTCCTCCCCTTTAAAATGACTGGCCCTTTATGATGACGTCAGTTCGACGGCTTGGGCGTGAGCTTAACCACGCCCCTCAAACGATCAGCGTCAACGTCTGAATGACGCTCCTATTTTACTACATCTAATCAGTTCACAATAGAAAAACAAACAACACTTCCGGTTCACGCTGACTTTAATGCGCGCGACTTCAGTTGCTTCCGGTTAGGCTGTTATACCTGTACAGAAACAGATTGCTATGCTGTCCGATATTGGCATTTACTTTTCTTATTTAATATACTAATTCATTAACATAATCATAATCAAACACTGGTTTATAGCACAAATAGTTTACAGTTTACTATTTTTTTAGTAATTTATATAGCATTATAAAGTGATAGTTTTATGTAAGTAGGACATATAAGGTAGCTTTTATTTATGAAACTAAAAAAAGTGCTGGGAAATGATAGATTTGTTTATATATGTTTGTGTACTGTGTATATGTATATATATATATATATATATATATATATATATATATATATATATATATGTATAATGTATATATATATGTATAATGTATATATATATGTATATATATATATATGTGTATATATATATATATATGTATAATGTATATATATATATATATATATATGTGTATATATATATATATATATATATATATATATATATATATATATATATATATATATATATATATATATATATATATATATATATATATATATGTATGTATATATTTATATTCATATAATTATATACATCATATATGTTGCACACAAAAACTTTTATTTTGGATATGATTAACTGTTGCATATCACAAAAAAAGAATCTGGAAACATTTAAAAAGAAAGCTAGCATAAATCAAATGTACAGTGGGATTAATGCCATGCCATGCGTTAAAATAAGCAAAGTTAAGCTGTACCTTACACCCCCACTGACGTAGTTTTCAAGTGTCTCGCGGTCTGATTTACGTCAGCAGTGAAAGCATGTTAGAATCTATGCCAACCTCATCTGTCTGGCAGTGATGCATGATGGGTAGGTGTGGCATGGCTGTAGAAAATTGGATCCAGAATGAGCGAGCCGATGCCTGACCACACCTGTCCATTAGGGTTTAGTAACAGAGAACTGACGCAAAGCACATGGAAATCTGATCAAATCAGCAGCTCTGGAGCAGTTCCCGGTCTGAGAACACATTACAGACACAAGCGCGTTATAAGCTGAACTGGAGGAGAAGCATCAGCGGTATAACGCTCCTTCAGTTACACGGGCCATTTACAACCGTTATAGGGACTTTTGTCCCCCGTCGCTGTATTTTGGAAGTATTTCTATAAAAGGGTATAGCGGACTATCAGACGTATGCTCTGGTCAAGATCAGACATTACTCATCGTAGTATTTACACAACGGAGCCGAAGTTAGTCACTGCTCGGAGAAGGATTGAGGTCTTGAACTCTTTTTAACCTGCAGTTCATTCTCAAAAATTAATTCTTCAGATCCTTAGCTGATACCGGCGTTCGAGCTGCTGTTTGCTCACCAAACCCCTTGGGCAAAGTGATTTTACAAAAGACCAATAAAATGCAAAGCGTGTATAAAATAGATAAAAATAATGTGCAAATGAATATGCAATATCTAAATAAATAAAAAAATCAACACACAAAAATGGCAACATGCATTTAAGCTAAAATACTTAATAACCTGCTGTTTACCTAATAGTGATATTTAAAAACCAACCAGGTCTCATAAAAATACCTCTTTTTGTGATATAACGTTTTACGTATTTTATTGCACGTTTCGTTTACTTTTTATTAAGTTCGTATAGGTATGTATTGCTGCGTATTTATTAAATTGCTTCAGGTATGTTTAGGTAAGTCGATGCTCTATCGTTTTGGAAATATTCCCTAATCCAACCCTAAACCCACCCGACAGTGTTAACAAACGCAAAGCTGGTTTAAAAGTGCAGCTGTGTTCCTTTGACGCTCTAAAATCAAATCTGTGCACACACACATTTTATAAATGAGGCCCCGAACATCTCTGTACTCCTTGAGCTACCGAACAAACCTACAGTCCATGAAAACACACAGATACGAAGCCGATGCTAACGTTTCAAAAGCATCCTTTTTCAAATCTCCCAGCATACTGATGCTGTTTTGAAGTAACTGTGCAAAAATTACGCTTTAGGTGTCGGAGCTTTACCGCTTCCGGCGTTCTTTCGGAAACCGCAGTGATGTGTGCTTGTCGGTGAGTATTTTGTGTCTTGCTAAAAAGCGCACGTATACGCCATGAGACCAGGTAGTTAAAACACAGAGTTTATTCATGAGACGCAGATGCTGTTTGGG
This sequence comes from Puntigrus tetrazona, assembly GCF_018831695.1. NCBI lineage: Eukaryota > Metazoa > Chordata > Actinopteri > Cypriniformes > Cyprinidae > Puntigrus > Puntigrus tetrazona. The sequence continues at coordinate 22,471,217 of NC_056713.1, read as the reverse complement.
ACATGGAATAACCCACAAAGTTGAGTTTCGCGCAGGAAAGCCCTTTATTCCGTTATCTCAATTTCACAGGATCAATGTCAAGGCAAAATAAATGAATGACTGATTTCATTTTAGTTCATTTTAGGCTATTATCAGGGGCACCAAACAGCCGAGGACCAAAAGGACAAAGTAATAATGTTGAGAGGAGAGAGAGCGTGAGAGAAATAAACAACGAGAACAGAGGGTTTATGACTGCCGCTTCCACTGAGATCATTTAACGGCCCGAGACGGCCAGGGAACGCTTCTGTTCAGCTACGAATAAAAAACATTAGAAATCAAATCAATCTATATTCAACTCTATTTTTACTTTGTCCTGAAGCACTATTTTTGAGCCATAAGTGTCGTGCGATCGATCACAATATTAGCATCTCTGCAGTAGCGAGATGTTTTCCCATTATTAAAAGCCTGCCAAAAAGATCTAATACAATACACCGGATTTGTTTTGTCATTTTATATTCAGTTTATTTCAGAACATGTTTCTTTTTTTTATATGGAAGTCCGTTTCCACGACTGCATAAAAAGCAAAGTAGGCAATTACGACTTTTCATCTCAAAATACTGCGCGATATAAACTCGCAGCTCTGAAAAATAAAGTCTATAAACTCATGAGAATTGGACCAATTGTAAGAAAATGGTCTTTTTTTTTTCTTTCTCCTCAGACTTGGACTGTATAACTTGCGGTTTGGTGTTTATACAGTATCTCACAATCCAGACTTCTTTTATGGTCCAGTTTTTACGGTTTAAGCTATACGGTCCAATTCTGAGCAGAAAAAGGACTATTTGTTCCATTTGTTTGAAAAAAAAAAAAAAAAAAAGTCAGAAGCGAGAAGCCTTACTTTATATTTGACTATTCTGACTTCATAACGCACCGTAGCAAGTTTAAGTCTGACAAATCTGTAAAAAGTAAGTAGTTGCAGTTCTCGTTTTATTATTATTTATTGAGCGGTGGAAATGGATTTTAAATGACCTCCAATCGAGAAAATACATTTTGCCTATTTGACCAAAACACAGATGAAACCTAACCAGCCAAACCTTCACACCTCAAGCTTTATCTGGTCTCTTCAGAGTGAAACTGTTCGACTTGTTCTGAAATCATTTTAGCACAAGTCCGTTTGTCTTTATAGACAATGATCGGAAAAGCTCCCTGAAATGAGAGAAATCACATCAAACGTTAAATGGACGTGTTCGAACGGTTTATATTAGTATAATTATACTCCATCTATTGTCCTGTCCAGCAGGATATACAGTCATCCAATAGAAACATCTGTCAGAATCATCCAATGAGCACAAATGCTGTAGGGATTTCATGCTCTCCTATAAGCCAGTTATTATATTTAAATAAAGCTAATTATCACAACAATAAATTACGCTTAAAGATATTAGGTCTTTGTAGATCATTGGTCTCCCATCTGACAGTATTAAATGAAGATTTCAGAAAGAAAGCCAAATAATGGCTTTAGTATTGTTTGGAGAGAGAAAAACGTGAGCTTGGAAAAACATCCCATAATGCATTGTTTGTGTACAGGGAAGAACTAGAAGAGGGACACAGAGCGAGACTGACCTACTGTGAATCAGAGCAACATTCTGGAGATCCAAAGCATCATGGGAAGTATCATAAAGCTTTTTGGGGGGGAATAAAATGCATAAAAGTGTCCTGAGAAATCACATTAGGTATCTTTACACGCATTAATCGTTTGTCAGTTGGTTTGAATCCAATCCAGCGCTTTCTCCCAAGCTTTGCCTTGATTTCTAAAATGAAAACTGACATATATGCAAAACAGTTTTTTTTAACAAATACTGCATTTTGTGCATATTCATTAAATATGACACATGGATAAACACGTTTGTTTGAAGTAAAACTTCTCTGCATTGCACAAGCGTGCATTTCTTTTAGGTCTATACTACCCGTTTCAGTCTGGATTATTAGGATGCATGTGACCATTTATTTACAGCACCGATCCTTCTCACTTCTGATTTGTTGACATGGCAGGGTTTTGGGAGAAAACGCATGTATTTGGAAGGGGTTTAGCAGCTTTGAGTCTGGAAGAAAGGCTAACATCACTTTTGGCACCAGCTGGTTGTGAGTGTTGGTCGTCAAACTGTATGAAAACCTTTCCAAACGATCATGCTCCCGTCGGTAGCGTCCACTGGAAATCTCCATCCTGATTGAAGGTGGTTATAGTGAGATAACTTTTTCTTGCCTGTCCAGTGGTTTGGCTCTATTTGGCACCATACATCCTCTCAATGTCGTTCTGGTAGTGAGTTTTCAGCTCTTTTCGTTTGAGTTTAAAAGCGTCTGTAACCAGGCCGGTCTCTGGGGTCCAGGGCTCAACGCTCAGCCGGATCTTCCGTGGGATCTCGAATCTTTCTAACTGGGCTGTTAAATACACAGGAGCAGGAAATGAATCAACTAAACTCAAGAGTAGTAAAACAGGAAGCACGGTAAATCTGCATGATATAAACTTTCTTCCATAGGAATAAAAGTAACATTTCAAGCTGAAATGATTGAAAATACTGAGGCCAATATGATATTGTTGGTACATCAACAGAAACACAATATATATATATATATATATATATTTTTTTTTTTTTTTTTTTTTTTTTTAAATATATATATATATATATAAATATAATATATATATATATATATATATATATATATATATATATATATTTTTTTTATATATATATATATTTTTTCTTTTTCTGCAGAACACATATTAGTATAATTTATAAAAGTACTGTAATTATTATTATTTATTATTAATTACTTATTATTATTATTAATTATTTTGAACAGCTCTGCTCCAAAAATATGCATATAACTTTTACTGTATTGTGTGTGATTACGCTGCAAAAACCGCTTGTTTTCCAGTGTAAATGTTTAAATATTATTATTTAAGAAGCAAAAGGACACAGTGGTAAGAAGACTTGTTTTCTAAGAACAAATATCGGACACAGAGAAGTTTCTTCGACCACTGGAAGATATTTGTTGTTGTTTAATCATAAATTCACTTCACTTTGCACAACAAGTCAATGTAGCTTGAATTAAAAAGGTTTTTAGATATCTGTATTAGAAAACAGGACAAAAATTCTTCTTGTGTCGTACTATACCCGCTAGGACTTTATGAATTTAATTTAATTTAAGACTGTGCTTTGCTTTTTTAAAAGGCCTTAATTTGTGAAAGGATGGATTAATGTGTGTTAGGACCTGCAGAAATGGTTTGAGTAGTATGATAGTGTGCTAATCCAAACTGGATGCGTTTCACCTGTCAGTGCTGTTTCTGTGATGACTTTAAGCACCTCCTCCTCGATGACGGGGTTGTTACAGAGCTCCTCCCACAAGCCTCTGACACGCCTCCTCTCAGCCAAAGCCAGCAGCTGCTTCTGATTGGGCACCACAAAGCCAATCACGTAAGACTCGTCACTGGAAAACAGGAAGAGGAGGGAGTTATCTGTGGACGCATTCAGCAGAGTTGACTATAAATGTGTCGTGTTAGTGGTGGAGGATATGACAGAATTCTTATTTCATGACATTTTATTTCACAACTACAATATAAATAATGACATCAATATAAATATAAAAAAATAAGAAAAATGTAGACAAATTCAATATAAGAAAGACAAAAAATGAACACACTACATAGTCTTTGCTGCATTAATTAAATATACATTGATTCTTATAAATTCCTAAATTATTCAGTTAAGAGCAGTGATTTTTGATTATATATATATTTTTAATATATATATATATATATATATATATATATATATATTTATAATTTTTATTATAATATATTATTTATATAATAATTAACATAATTATAAGTTCATATATAAAACACTTTTATATAATGTACATTTTCTAAATTGCCCATTTAAAAATATATAAAATATATAAATGCTTTTACATTTAAAAATGCTGTTTTAAGTTTTCCTACGTTTAAGATTTTTATTATATATTTGAAAAATATAACAATATATTTTATTAAAATGTTTTTGAAAGTTTATGTTTCTGAAAATTATACTCATAAATGTCAATATAGCTAAATCTTTATCAATATCCAAACAGGTCCCTGTTTACAGTTCTGAAATGCATTTCCATTTTTCCGCTCTAATTAAAGCGCGGCACGGTTATGATGTATAGAAGTTAGACGGGCAACAGATTTGGTGACCCTTCTATATATAAGCAGCTGTGACATTGACCAAAACGCTTTCTGGGATATAGTACAAAGAGCTTTAGATATCACCAGGGTGAATCTGGGTAACATTAAAGCCACTGTGTATGAAATATGCAAGGGTATTTAATAAGCCGTTACGTGATTTAGTACTGTAAGACATGTTGAGGGTGTTTTGTTAGCGCAGGTTGTGCTTTGTGTCAGCACCTGTTGGCATAAGCGCAGATGTTGTCCACAAGTGGGCAGTTTTTCAAAACAGCCTCCACTTTTCCCAGAGACACGTATTCTCCCGCTTGAAGCTTCACCAGGTCTTTCTTACGGTCTATCGTGCAAACACACACACACACACACACACACACACACACACACACACACACACACACACATAAGCAAATATTAACCGTATTTCATCAGATGCGTACGTGAGCTTGTGCTACAGGAAGTTTCTCTTTCTCTCCCTTTTGGAGTGTATCCTGCTTTCCTAGAGTTCTTATCGGCGCCCTTACGGGAACGAGTTGACAGCGAGACGTGTCATTAGCAGGAAGCGCAGGACTAACGCGTTTTATCGTAAAGGAGAGGGGACTTCCATGCCAAAACGAGCCGCCTTTGCCATGTTCTGGCTAATCTCTCTCACCGATGATCTTCAGACAGCCGTCTCCGTGAAACTCCCCGATGTCTCCGGTGCAGAACCACCGCTGGCCTTTCTTATCCACGAAGAAGTCCTCACTGTTCTTCTGTTTGTTCTTGTAGTAACCCATGGTCACGTTGGGCCCTCCGACCAGAATCTCCCCTCGAGGACAGGGCCGGTCCGTGCTGCGATATCCACCTGCATACACACACATTGGGGCACAAAAAGAGAGACAGGAAGTGATTTAAACTGAGTAAAGTGCAACAGGACGGTTCCAGAAACTCAGAGGTTATTAAGCAACAAGCCAGTGTTATTTTAGTCTTGTATAGTCAAACCTTTGACATATGATTTGGTCCATATTTTTACTTCAAATCTTGAAAGAACATAGCATACAGTTTCTATATTTAAATGTATTAAATTGCAACCTAATCAGACGTTTCATTTTAAATATATTAAAACACATAATTCGATATTTAACAAATTAACATAATAACTCGATAATAACATACAATACGTTCGATTTTAATATATTTAATATTTTAATATATATAAAACAAAATAATGAAATTACATATAAATATATTTATCTGAGTTCAGCTTCTTCAGCTAATTGCATCAGATATACATTTCAACTTTAATACATTTTTATAATACAATATCATTGCATTGATTTAGATTCTGATAACAGTAAGGTTCAGCAAGAATAAATGTATTTTAAGTATATTATTTTGTATTAAGTTAAAAGTACGCTTGTATACAATGGCAGCACTGCTAATGGACATCTACTTATCTAACAATTAGTTAACGGTATATAGACTCACTCCACTTGCTTATAATGATGCTTTGGAGATTGTGACATACGGCCTCTCGATCTAATGCTTTTATAATAGTGGCATTATATAATGTTTATTCCTTTACTTTATAATCACAGCTGTGGACAATAATTTAATGCGTTTTCAAATAGACGTTTGCATCAAGTACAGAACAAAGCTGATCTCTCCAGAAATAGCCACTCAAAGTGTCTTCCTTACAAGGTCACAAACGACCTTTAATGCTATTTTTCCACTTCCTTCTCTTTTGTTCTGCTGAGCTTTCTCTCGGCACAGCAAACCTCCAGACATATCGCCTGATGAATAGGTAAACGTCCTTGACACTGTTTTTATAAGAGCAGATATATGTGTGTGTGTGTGTGTGTGTGTGTGTGTGTGTGTGTCACACTCACCCTCTATCCAGTCCTTCAGCTGAATTTCACAGCAAACCAGTGGAGCTCCGACTCGTCCTGTACTATAATCCCAAACTACACACACACACACACACACACACACACACAGACAATAAGTCTATCTATTGGCTATAAGAGCAGTTATGTAATTATTTCCATTGCATAAAAAAAAAAAGTCATATTTCAGAAGTCACCATCTGTTCGTACTGTTCCACCACTGATTCCTCTGAGAACACAAACCTCAATCATTTTACAAGGCAGCTTTCCTGCACAAATGTTCATGTTAATGTTTCTTCTGTGGCTACTGAGGATCAGGACATTGAGTTAGTGACCTACTTTCATTTGTGTGGACATTTTTAAATATCATTTTCTCATTATTTAAATATGCATAATCTGTTTACGTATTAAAGTGGTCGTGCGATGATTTGTTTGCGCTCTCGGTTCCACGGGATTTTCTTTGCACTAAAAATGAAACTTGCTTGCACGATCGTTTCCAGCCCGTTTTATTGATTAGAACAAAACAATATAGTTTTGCTTTTGTACGAGCTTTATGCGAGCGATGGTGTATTGGAGTGTATTTTTTAATGTGTATGCATTTTAATATCCGTGATTGTGTGCTTTTAAAAAAAAGTTCTGTTTACAAACTTAAAAAGGAACCAGAAAAACAATTTAGTTTTTTTATTACAGTTTTATGAAGCAACACAAAATAACTAAAACTACTTTCCCATTGTTTAAAAAAAAGATATCTGGTTTTGTAAAGAGGCCTCTCCTGCTCACCAAGCCTGCGTTTATTTGATTAAAAATGAAGTAAAAACAGTAAAATAAGATTATCATTAAAAATAACTTTTCTAAGAGAATATATGCTACCCTCAACAATTGATGTTAAGTATCAATTTTTCAAAACTGAGGTTTATATATATCACCTAAAAGCTGGATAAATAAACCTTCCATTGAAGTATGGTTTGTTCGGATCGGACAATATTTGGTCGAGATACTAATATTTGAAATCTGGAATGTGAGGGTGCTAAAAATGTGAATATTGAGAAAAATCGCCTTTAAATTTGTCCAAATGAAGTTCTTAGCAATGCATATTTCTCATCAGGTGTTAAGCTTTGATATATTTACGAAATAAAAATTGACAAAAATCTTCATGAAACATTGTCTTAGCATCCTAATGATTTTTGGCATAAATCATTTGACCCATACAATGCATTTTTGGCTATTGCTACAAATATACGGTATATAAAATATGTTAAACAGTCGTGCTGCTTCAGATTTTTGGAGAAACAGTGATACTTTTTCAAAGACTGCTTTTTATAAGATTACTAGTTTAGATTGTGCATGTGTCTGAAATGCGTCTCACGCTGGCTGATGGTCCCGGCGCCGCAGGTCTCCGTGAGGCCGTAGCCTTGACCCACAGGACAGCAGAAGCAGATGTTCATGAACCGCTGGGTCGCAGCAGACAGAGGTGCTCCGCCGGACAATAACACCCGCAAACGGCCACCTAACAACACCCGGACCTTCCTGAAGACCAGTCTGGAGAGAGGAGGAGAATGAAGAATGAGCAGATAAAATTAGCAATGCTATTCAAGGATAATTCAATAATGATCAAATGAACCGTTCTAGAATGTCTTCTTCATTTCTAGTAGCACTGAGAAGACTAATTCATTTTGGGCAATGAACCAGTTCAAATATTTGACTCTGTGCTCCAAGAATAGCTAAATAAATATGTAGCATACTGCTGATTATTCAATTATACAAGGTCATTTTTTATTATGTTAAGTTCATATAAATTTAAAACCATGTTTGAAACAATGGCTTTACTGTACTTAACTCATGAGCAGCTTGTAATTGGCAAACGAAGCTTCTCCAACACTGGGGATGGTGTGTGCATGTGTGTGTGTGTGTGTGTGTGACGTACTTGTCGCACAGCGGTGTGCTGTATCCCATCGCAAGCTGCTCCATCTTATAGTTGTAGGCCAACAGAAAGAGAGTCCTCTGAAAAACACTCATTTCCTCCACTTTCAGCATCACGTTCTTGTAGATCCGATCCATTATCTCCTACAAACAGAGACAGAGAGAAATGATGCGCATATAAAAGCCCCAGACATAACTGATGACATCACTGAAGCATGAGTGGGATTTTCTTTGTCTCTTTGTCATGGCATGAACTTTTTGCTTCCAAACAAACTGATTTTCTTTTCAAAACATTAAAATCGCATCGCATGCATAGAGCGACTGGAATGAACCTGGACTGACAACCAGGTTTACATTTCCCAATTAAAACATTTCGCTAGTTTCCTGACATTGTGGAGAAACATTTCTCATAATACGCTGACAGTGTTATGTAGTGTGGCATAACATTTAATTCTTAAAATATTTAAAATATTCTTAATATCACACATCTACCCACAAACAAATTTTTTTTTACTAAATAGTTTTTAATTAAATTGTAATAATTAATTTTAGATAATATTTAATCATTTTAAATATGAACAAATTTATTTCAGAATTTTTTTGGACATTTTATATATATATATATATATATATATATATATATATATATATTTTTTTTTTTTTTTTTTTTTTTCTTCTTCACCAAATCAAAGTCACTGACATATATTCGACATGCATGAGGCATAAAACAGGAAATGATATAACAAAAATGACCCCATGTGGGCACAGAGCGATGACCTCCTCTCCCAGACAGAGAAAAGAAAACAAAAAATATCTGAAAAACCATAAAGCGCCATAATCGTTCAGCACAATGGCACATAACTAAAGCGCCACTGATGTTCTATCTGGCATCGTCACTTTTTAATTGAGTTACTGCTGACATTTTTCCACTTCACATTTCATCACATCTCATGTGACATGGGAGGGTGGGGAAACGCTTTCCGAGTATTTTTTCAAAGCTCCCTCATGATTCGGATGTTCTCCCGCTGCTCTCAGCCGCTGTGTTTATGGAAGTTTGCTGTTCTGTGTCGTTGTCATTCCACAGGGACCCTTTTGTGCAACCACACCATGACTGTGTGTGTGTGTGTGTGTGCATTTACAGTGTCCTCCGGCGAAGACGATCTAGAAATTAAACATTATTAATTGTGTATCTACAGTGTGTGAGTCACTACTCTGTGTGTGTGTGTAAGAAGGACATCCACACCGAGCTTTCTCACGTTCTGTTTACAGCAGTAAATCATTCCAGACAATCACATTCGCTGACATTTAACCCCAAAAGCCCAGAGAGAAACAGAGAGAGATTCAGCCTTACTGGTACTGCTGCCATTAAAGTGGGCCGCAGGATGCTAATGTCTCCTTTGCTTCCCTTCTTTATCTTGGTGGACTATAAAGCAAAAATAATGAAAAGTTTTAATTCACCTTAACAGAGAAACTCCCACAGCGCTGCACGTTTTTTTTCCGTTTGTTTCAGTATTTTCCACAGATAAGATTTTGACATTCGGCGCTTGATTGTGCCTTCACTGTGTAGATTATGTTGTAATTAGAGATCAGTGGCTTATTGTGACAATTATTTGTGAAATTTAGCAATTTATTTAAAAAATGAACACAATGAATTAAACATCATCACAGAGTATCATGTCTCATTAAAAGGCTGAAATGATTGTATTATTACTTTATTTATATACAAAATATTTTTTTTTTTATTAAAATGTATTTATACAGAGAGAAAGAGAGAGAGACATTATATATTTTACAATAGAATATGTATACAATATAAAATACTCAAATTTGTAACTAAAATTGATTGCTTATGTTTTAGTGGTTTAGTCACAATAATGCATTATTTATTACAATATTCCAAAAAAAAAAAATAATAATAAAAAAAAAAAAAAAAAAAAAATATATATATATATATATATATATATATATATATATATATATATATATATATATATGTATGTGTGTTTATATATATATATATAATTATTATTATTATAAATCACAATTAATCATTTGACAGCACTAGCTAAAGTGCTTTTTGTTTTGTCATATTCAGAATTTCCTAGTAAATGTCAAGCAGCGTTTAATTAAACATGACATTTTTGAAGTAGAAAGGCTGAAACGGTACTTCCTCATAAACCATACTCCAACGACCTTTGTGCAACTTTGAAAAATCTTACACAGCTTTGGCCAGTGTTTTTGATTTCCACAACGTAAACAATACCTATAAAGAGAACCGAGCGTCGTACCTGGTCTGAGAGTGTTTGTGGTGAAGAGTAGCCGATTCTGCAGCCGTGAGCCAAACACACCATCTCAGCGCTCAACTCCAACACGTGAGCCAGTGGAAGGTAGCCAATGTATGTGTCATCCTCGCTGTAAAAACACATGTATCAGCTCAGCATATGAGAATGATGTCCGAAGGACGCTGAAGACTGCAGTGACGAAGCTGAAACTCCACAGAAATCAATCACATTTTAACATCTATTCACGTTCGCGGTATTTTTGATCAAACTAATGCGGTTTTGGTGAGCGGAAAAGAGACTGAGAAATAAAAAATACTGTAAGAAAACACTCAAACATCCTACCAATCGCAAGCTTGATTTACAGGAAGAGCATATTTGCATCTAAATCGTTAATCATTTCTAGCAAAACGTTTTCTAAGAGAGGCATCTCCACTGTATTTTCTTGCTGAGTTTACAAGAACTGTAAAAACAGCCCGCAGACGTCGTGTATGAAGTGCATGCAGTGCGTGGCAAAGAAATCCACACAGACTCATAATAGTTGTTTATTTTATCCATTGGGAATGCCTGGAAACACATTCGTGAATGATGACGGGATGTAAGCATGTGCAGTGTCTGTGGATGTGTTTCGTACCCGAGGTTGGGAATCCTCTCGGCCATGCCGGTGATTCCAGCTATGATATTACTGTGAGAGATCATGACTCCTTTGGGTACGCCGGTGGAGCCGCTGGTGTACATGATCACAGCCACATCAGACGCACACGGAGGACGTCTCTGCCGTGACGCTGTGGACGGAAACAGGCAGAAGTTAGAAATGACATTATATCAAATATTAAGGGACTATTGTATTAAACACTTGCAATTAAATTTGAACTGATTATGTCTAGCGAATGTTTCACTGTGCTTTGATCTCGAATGCTTATTTGTGACATCACAGCGCTTTGATCTCATAGCTGCACGATTTTAAAATCATTGTGACATCACAGAGCTGCTTTACTTGGTTTGACTTCAAAAACGTACAGCAAAATTAAAACTACTTGAAGACAAACTACAAACTACTGAAGAAACCTTTTTCAGTTTGTGGCTCACTCAGATTAGTTTGCTTTGTTTTTTAATGGCATGATGGTTTCTGTGGCTATTTTAAAGATGAAAACATACATAAGTAATTCAAAAAAAAAAAAAAAAAAAAAAAAAAAAAAATATATATATATATATATATATATATATATATATATATATAAATGAAACACACGTACAAAAATTTTTATATACATATAAAATAATAATAGTATAATAAACAATAATAAAAATAATAATAACTACAATAACTATATATATATAATTATATTATTTTTTTAAATATAGGAATTATCTTTAAGATCTTTAAGAAATA
>NC_056713.1:22447062-22454562 GCF_018831695.1 Puntigrus tetrazona | reverse complement strand
CAACCTCTGTATCAGGCCCCTGTGTGTCATAAACACACAAATATGGAACAAATCTTGCTGCAGTTTTGCGAAAGCGTGAGGGCGAGAGCTTTTTCCTGTGCATGCGTGTCTGTTCAGTAACAACAGTGTCACAGATCTTCTCCGTTCCATAACGCATTTCGTACAGGCCTGTAAATCTCTCGTTTACGAATGAAGCCTAGAGATAATACAATTGTTCTGTAAAAATAACCAGCTCGCTTTCACAATGTTAGGGTGTTATTTTGGTTGTTAGGTTGTCCTAAAACGTCTCAAACCTTAAAACCGCCTAAAATGAAAACGTGATCATCTCCCACTCATGTGGTGTGTGTGTGTGTGTGTGTGTGTGAGAGACTCACATGGGAAGTTGTACATGAAACAGGCCTGCGCCGCTACGATCCACTCCGCTCTCGTCTCGCAGAAGATGGCAATGTTTTTTAGAGGTTTCTGTCCTAGAGCAGCCAAACCGCTGCCGAAAGCTCTCACTTCTTTATAAACCCGATCGTACGATATCCAGCGATACTGCCCCAAAATCACCTATAAAGAAGAACAAAGGTTTCGTAAGCTGCTCTTCAAGGAAAAGAGACCATTGCTCACCTGCTCAGTGCTTTCTCTCAACTTTTTCTTTTCACTGGATCAGAGTTTACAATTATATAGATCAACAGCTCCTCCTATTGGTTTATTAAATAATAATAATCCAAGGAGAACTTACAGGGATCATTTTTTTATCACATTTTTTTTTACTACTACACATATACATATAAAACACGCGTTAACTATTAACTACACCTAAGCAGAAGTTGTCTGGGATGCATAATCAAGATTATGCAGCTTTAGTTGAGTAACAGCAGCTTCACAGCAACAGCAAAAAAAAAAAAAAAAAAAAAGACCACTATAAGAGCTGCTTCAGCGCCAGACAATAGGATTACCATCAGAACTGAGAGATCATTCACATGCTGCAGGTCAGTTTGTTACAGACCGGGTGACTTAAAAGGTCATGACATGCCCTTTTGAGTTTGATGTATTACAAAAGACAAATTCCCACAAAAATGCAAAACGAGCCATTCAAAAAAAGAGCCATTCAAAAATCACATTTATGGAATTAGCCCAAATATTTTATCATTTTCTTTATGATTTGTCCAATATTTTAATATATGCTCAGTGTATTTGCAAAATTTGAATCCAAGTTTCTTATCATTTTTCCAATATTTGAATATATTTGTGATGACTTTGATATTTAAATACACACCAGCCAAAAGTTTAAGATATTTTAACTTTCTATTTTAACAAGAATTTTATTATGCTTAACAATGTTGGATGCTCTAAAAGACATGCATAGTTTTTCAAAATTGCTAATTGATAATAATTGGGCAGCACATTAGCATGTTAGGATGATATCTGAAGGATGAAAAAATTAGTTTTGCATCACAGGAATAATATACGTATACACTATATATATATATATATATATATATATATATATATATATATATATATATATATATATATATAATAAAAACAATTTTTTTATTGCAATAATATTTCACAATATTACAGTTTTTACAGTACTTTTGATCAAATAAATGTAGCATTGGAGCGCAGAAAAAACATATATCAAAAATATAAATAAAAATACTTGATTTTCTCAAACTTTATTCAAACAGTCGTGTTTTTTTATCATAATAATATACCCAAATGTAACATAGTGCACATTTAATTTTGGGTCTAGTTATTGCTAAATGATTTCAGAAAGGTATTGTTGCATGTTAATTTAATTAGGCTTTCAAACAAGATTCGACTGAGACATATTCACGAAAACTAAACTATGACTTAAAACTTTTTAGTAAAACTTTAAATATAAGGGGAAAATAAATTACAAATGTGCTGCTCCTTTAACACACCTGAGAGAGTTTTAAAGGGTTTCTACAGGGACTTCCAGGCGATACGCACCTTCTTGAAGACTCTCCCATCCTCCTGAGTTTCGTCTTCCTCGCTCAGCAGATCTCTGGTTCCCAGGCAGTCGAAGTGAGGAAAGCGGCATACGGATGATTCAAACACCCGATCGAGTGTGCTCACCCCGGGCTGTAGGCATGTGGCCAGCGTCCTCAGCGCCTCGACGTCCCGATACGGTCCCGAAGGGTGTCCGCTCACAGAACGGGCCTTCACCCTCCGCGAGCAATCGGAGAACGACTGCGAGTCGGACGATCTCAGCAACAGGTACGGCAGGTAAGAGATGAGAGAGTACAGCCAAACCAGCAGCCTGAATATGACGACCACTACTGGGCTCACGTCCTGCTTCAGCCTCATTCTGACTCAACGAAACGGAAAGAAGCATGCGAAGAGCAATGTCACGTCCTCCAAGGTTGTCCTGCAAGCCTCCTCTCCGGTGGGCCAGCGAAGCCTCTCGTGCCTAAACGAGAAACACAAGAAGTCGAGCTTCCATACCGTTGACCGCTTACAGCATCGGAACATTCCAGGAAAGATCATTAGATTGAAGTTTCGCAACGTGGACCGTTTTGATCCTGTTTACCTCAACAAAGAAACCTGGAGCCGTGAGACGAGAGACGGATTAGAAAGCGGTACAAATAGCAGTGCGTAACGTCTGATTCTCAGCCAAGATTTCAGAATAAATCCAAAAGTGGGTGAAAGGGGACATCAAACGAAGCATGTGCATGTGTTTTGATGAGTTCCGGTGAGGATTTTTATCATTAACTAAAAATGAAACCATAAAACAACATTTCCTTTCTTTAAACATTAAAAAAAAAAAAAAAATTAATAATATATATATATATATATATATATATATATATATATATATATATATATATATTATTATTTTTTTTTTTTTTTTTTTTTTTTTAAGCTAGCTGTCAAGTTTCACTTGTTTTGTTGCACTATATTTCAGTTTGACCATGTTTTTGGTAACACTTAATATTAAGCACCAATTCTCACTGTATTACTAGAATGCTGGCTGTTTTTAGTATTTCTAAAGCACGTACAGTATTAATGTCTTATTACATTTTAGATGCCTTAATTCTCCAGTAACTACCATACAAACTATTCCCAAGAAGCAAATTAGAAGTTTATTGTATATTGCATATTAAGAATTGGACCTTAAAATAAGTACGGCCTGTTTTTCATTGAATATTTTCTGTTTATAGAAGATTTTCTAGTACTAAATGATACTCATGGTCTGATCCATACTTATGATCTATTTATTAAGGCGACAAATCAAAGTCGAAACCAGTTGTGTTCCATATTTGAGGTTCGTGTAATAAAAAATGAGCTACAAATTTTTTGGTAGCCATAATATTGTTTTTATAATATTGTGTTGTGTTAGGGGAAGTGTGGGGATGATGTAGGTCTGTGTCACAGCTGTCCGTGGTCCTGAAGACATCCAATCAATTCGATTCATTTTAATAAAACGATTGACATGTCTGAATGGCAGGTGGATCATCTATGAAGGGATAAAAGCATCAAAACATTGGCCATATTGTAACATCACAGGTTCTTTTTAGCCACGGCCATGACAACGAGCACTATCGCAGTCGAGATATAAATTTAAAGGCGTTTAATCTCACTTTTCAATTCTAAGTGACTACAGTGACATGATTTCTCAATTCCTAAAAAAAGATGCACTAAGATATTTAACTCATATGATCATAAAAGGCGACCGCGTGTAGGTACTGTAAACCAAAACAACACCGAAACAATATGAGCATCATACAGTAAAAGGATCACGAGGGTTTGCAAATATTCAGAAATCATTTCAAAGATATCATGCATTCACGCGCACGACGCCTACCGAATAAGACCCGCAGAAGCTATTCCTGCAGATGTCATTTATTATTCACACTCATCAGTGTCTGTAAGGCCGAGGAAGTTCTTCTTTTCAAGCCACAAATATCCCTCTCATACATTCTCGAGGAACTCATGAATAAGGCAGCAAATGCATGACAACCAGAGATCCTCCTCCGCTGCCTAACCCTTCGCTCGGTTACCCAGAATTCAAAGTTTTAAAGTTTTCTTAGAATTTACTCGCCTGCATGTCATCCGTAGCTCACATTATTATTATTATTCTCTGAAATCAATGTCTGAGCTTTTGGTTTCCGTGCACTGAAAGTCAGCTGTACGACAGTCAATGCACTTTGTGTAAAAATGGACTTTAATTACTGATGAACATAAAATTTCATTTGCACTTACAGCTAAAAAAATTGTGCCATGCATTAGTAACATTATATTATATTATATTGTTTTTTTTTGTCTCTATGCTTGTCTAGAAAAGAAAGTCTTCCTACCGCTTAAGACCTACTTTTTTTGTTTTCCACAGAAAAAAAGAAATCAGCATGGGATTGGAATGAAATGAAGGCGTGCAAATGACGATTTTCAGCCTGTCTCTTTCTCGTACATCACCCCACCCGTCTTTTTCCAAGCACCGAGTGACTCACGGCCGCCTTATCGGTGGAGAAAAAGCCAGAGTTATTCAACCTCAAGCCTGAATTCTCTTAACCAACGTAACGCAGCGTATGAGAGCGTTGCACAACGACGTAAGCTGGGTCTCAACAACACGTTCTGTATTTATGATGATAAATCTGCAATCGCTGCCATTCATTAGGGGGAATGTGGGGAGAGCCGAGATATACTTCCTCTTTCCGATGAAAGAATCTTTGTTTGACACCACCGACACTCGTATAGGACAGAAAAAAGGGGCTGAGTGAGAGAAAAAGAGAGAGAGGGAGTGTTGCCATTATGTCATGTTCTGTAAGTAACACTGAGCATGTGTCTGCTTTACTGTGTGTCTTTGTGCCCTACATAAGCATCTGGGGCTGTGTGTTTTCTGCAGTCAGCGTCTTACAGAAAGCGGGTGAAGTCCAAAATAAATTTGAATTTCTTTTTTTTTTTGGCATTACTGCACTTGGCATGAAACGCTGAATTTCAATGCAAGCTGGACTGAAACACTGACTTTTAATTCTTAAAGGAATTTTTCATGCACAAATAAATTCTATCCTGAAAATGTACTCACCCTCACGTCATCAAAAAAAACCAAACAGATGAATCGGTTCCTTCGTCAGATTTGGAGAAATGTAGCATTACCTCACTTGTTCTCCGAGGAATCCACTGCAGTGAATGGGTGCCGTCAAACTCGCCCCGCTCCAATCCATCAGCCAAAAGCTGCTTTTTTTGTAAGAAACAAATCCATCGTTAGGACGTTTTTAAGTTTAGCTAAATATATCTCCAGTGAAAATGTAACCTGGGAAAGAAATATGTACAGATCAAGCAGTCTTTAGAGGACAACTGAATATTGGAAGAACCTTTATTATGGATCATGTTTTCACTAAAAGTGATGGTTTAAAGTTAAAATGCCTCAAAGAAGGATTTGTTTCTTACAAACATGCAGCGGTTTGCTTACTGGAGTGGTGTGATGTTTTTATAATGGATTGGAGTTGAACGGTGATGGAATGCGACATTTCTCCAAATCTTTTCGGATGAAGAAACGAACTCATCCATGTCCCGGTAAATATTAAGTAGCAAATTGAATTCCTTTACGTGAATGAAATTAAGTCTCATTCTCCACGCTTTCCATTCCCTTCTCGTGCAACCCCTAGTTCATGCCCTCACGCAAACACAAAACACAATCATTGAAAACTGACCGACACTGTTGTTATAGCAACGGTTCATTCATTAAAACATTAGAGCTGGAAGTGTCAGCAAACCATCTGCGTAGGCTGGGAGGACGTGCATGAGAACGAGAGAGAGAACGAGACAGGAAACTTGCAGAAAAAGCTCGCCCAGACAGCATTTGACGGATTCAAACGCAGAAAACTAACTAAAATATGCAAGCTCAAGCTTAAGAAACTCAACAGGCTTGTTAACGCAAAGGCAAAATCACGTAAGCTTGGTGTTTCACAGACACCAAGCTCGATCTCGTGACCTCTTCTCCCACCCAGAAGTCCGACAGGACACATCCTGCACAAAAGCGCCTCTGTGTCCGATCCCTGATCATAATTTGATTTCTTATTACAGCGGTATCCCAGACTCCCTCACTCTCACCAAGGAATGGGGAGGTAAACGCCTCTCTCAGGATATTCCCTCCATGAAGACATTGCAGAGCTCTTCTTTGCTTTTAGTAAAACTTTACAAGCAATCAACACAATTAAAACCCACCGAAGCTCACTGGTAGATTTTGTCTGTCTTGATCTCGAATTGTACTGGAACCCCACAAACCAAACTGAGATGTTCTGGGTTTTTTTTTATCACGCATCTATACATTTTAAGCACATTTCAGAAGTAATGCAAAAGTGCAAGGTTAGACGAGCGAGAAAAAAGAGAGAAGGAACCATAGCAACAGCTCTTTTATAACTGATCATAACAATTTCGGTTATGTTCAGTACTGGCATATAAACGCATGTATGCACATTACCATAATACATTTTTTTCATTATAGATATACACATAAAAAATAATTAAAAAAAAAAAAAAAAAAAAAAAAAAAAAAATATATATATATATATATATATATATATATATATATATATATATATATATATATATATATATATAAGCATTTAGGGTCCGTTTTAAAAAGCTATATATATATATATATATATATATATATATATATATATATATATATATATATATATATATATATATATATATATATATATATATATATATCAAAAAAGCATTTTGGGTCCGTTTAAACCTCTTCAAGATAATTAACAGCTGTTTTCTTGTCATCGTTCTCTTTTAAAGTCATCAGAAACCCCACACACTAACCTCAGTTCTCTCCAGACGTCTCCCTCCTCTTCTTCTTTGACGTTTTATGGCGGTTGGAGCTCGTTCCCGACGACGGAAACCGGTACTTTTTAAACGCGGCGCACCTGCTCACCTGCTCAGTGACGCTGACCGAACGCCGCGCGCTGACACCCGGCGCGCGCGCCCCGGGCGGGTCCGTGGCGGTCCGTCGCGCGCGCGCTCGTGGGTGGGGAGCGCGAGCTGTGATTGGACCGTCCTCGGTGGCGCGTGCCGGGGTCCGACGCGTGATGTCACGGGGCCCGTGGCTCGGGGTCACTGCCGGTCGGTTCGCGGCGGCGCTCCGTTGAACTTGCATAATAACGGTTCGTGTGGATTTTAGTGGATTTATTTCGCGGATTAGATGTGAAAGAACAAAAAGCGTGTTCATGTTTACCAACTCTATAGATTAGTGTCCTGTAACAGGCTATACAGCTCAGATGCTTGCTCCAAAGAACATGAAAATGTAATCATAAACTTTTACCTTTTTGTTATTCAACAGGTTTTAGAACTAATGCAGTAAAAGTTAACGTTGTATAAAAAGTGTGAAGTGTACTTATTTTTCTTCTTCTTTTTTTTGTTTTGTTTAAAGAGAATAGAGACATTGAAAATGACTCAGGAGGGCAGTTAAGATATGGTCCATTTTAATATTGTAATTCAAGGTGCCATTTCTGGATAAAACCCGCCTAG